>NW_010517147.1:0-245 GCF_000687285.1 Phaethon lepturus
TCTAGAACAAGTCACTCAGCAGGGTATCTGCTTTGTTGGCCTTTCCCCGCATCCTTACCCATAAGCACTTGACTTGGTCATCACAATCGTCAGGTTTTATATAATCAAAACACTCCCTAACATACAGAGCCACCCCACTGCTTCTCCTTCAATGACAATCCCTTCTGAAGAGCTTATAGCCATCCATTGCAGCCGTCCAGTCATGGGAGTCATCCCACCATGTTTCTGTGATGGCAGCTAATGCA
>NW_010517147.1:275-580 GCF_000687285.1 Phaethon lepturus
CTTCCTGCCCCCCCGGTTTGCTGCCCATGCTGCATGCATTGGTGTAGATGGTGAGACGGGCTATCGACTTACAACCCCAGCATCAGCATGCCACCCCTAGGCTTAGGCTCATCTCTACTGAGCCTGGTTTTATCCTCTCCCGGATTTTGAATCTAGCTTAAAGCCCTCTCAATGAGGTCTGACAACTCATAAGCGAGAATCCTTTTCTCCCTTGGAGATAGTTGCACTCCACCCGCTGCCAGCAGGCCCTGTGCTGTGTAACCTGTCCTATGGTCAAAAAAACCAAAATTCTGCGGACAGCAACA
>NW_010517148.1:0-37060 GCF_000687285.1 Phaethon lepturus
CTCCATTCACCACAACTCTTTGAGCCTGGCCCTCCACAGAGTTTTTTACCCAGTGAAGAGTGTGCCTGTCCAAGCCATGAGTAGACAGTTTCTCCAGGAGAATGCCATGGGAAATGGTGTTAAAGGCTTTACTAATGTCTAGGTAGACAGCATCCACAGCCTTTCCCTCATCCTCTAAGCAGGTCAGCTTGTCATAGAAGGAAAAGAGGGCCTGCACATGTCCTGTGAGCGCCCTCAGGATGAAAAACTACATAACCTTCCCCAGTACCAAAGTCATACTGACAGGCCTGTAGCTCCCTGGATCCTCCATCTAGCCCTTCTTGTAGATGGGCATCATGTTTGCTGCTTGTCATAGAAGGAAATGAGGTTAGTCAAGCAAGACCTGCCTTTCATAAACCCATGCTGACTGGGCCTGATCATCTGATTGTCCTGTACGTACTGCATGATAGCACTCAAGATGATCTGCTCCACAACCTTCCCCAGTACCAAAGTCATACTGACAGGCCTGTAGCTCCCTGGATCCTCCATCTAGCCCTTCTTGTAGATGGGCATCATGTTTGCTAACCTACAGTCAACTGGGACCTCCCTGGTTAGCCAAAACTGCTGACAAATCATTGAAAGTGGCTTGGTGAGCACTTCTGCCAACTCCCTCAGTACTCTCAGGTTGATCCTATCTGAACTCATAGCCTTGTGTATGTCTTAGTGGTGTAGCAGGTCACTAACCATTTTCCCTTGGATTATGGGGGCTTCATTCTGCTCCTTGTCCCTGTCTTCCAGCTTGGGGAGCTGGCTACCTGGAGAACAACTGGTCTTACTATTAAAGACTGAGACAAAGGCGGCATTAAGTACCTCAGCCTTTTCTTCATCCTTTGTCACTACGTTCTCCCCCATATCCAATGAAGGATGGAGATTCTCCTTAGCCCTCCTTTTGTTGCTAATGTATTTATAGAAATGTTTTTTATTGTCTTTTACAGCAATAGCCAGATTAAGCTCTAGCTGGGTTTTGGCCCTTCTGAGTTTCTCCCTGCACAACCTCATGACATCCTTGTGGTCCTCTTGAGTTGCCTGTGCCTTCTTCCAAAGGTCATAAACGCTTCTTTTTTTCCTGAGTTCCAGCCAAAGCTCTCTGTTCAGCCAGACCAGGCTCGTCTTCTTCCCCAGGGGCTCATCTTTCGGCACATGGACACAGCCTGCTCCTGCACCTCTAAGATTTCCTTCTGGAAGAATGTCCAGCCTTCATGGACCCCTCTGGCCTTCAGGACTCTCTCCCAAGGAACTCTGTCAACCAGTCTCCTAGACAGGCCAAAGTCTGCCCTCTGGAAGCCCAGGGCAGCAGTTCTGCTGACTCCTCGCCTTACTTCTCCAGGAATTCAAAACTCTGTCATAGTTTTGCGATCACTGTGTCCAGGATGGCCTCCAACCCTCACATCACCCACAAGTCCTTCTCTGTTCACAAACAACAGGTCCAGGGGGGAGCCCTCCCTAGCTGGGAGGAAACCCCCTAGACTATTTCCTCTCTGCGGTATTGTATTTCCAGCAGATATCTGGTGAGTTGCCCCCAGGAGAACAAGGACTAGCGATTGTGAGACTTCCCACAGCTGCTTTTAGACTATTTCAACTGCCTCTTCACCCTGGCTAGGTGGTCTGTAAGACTCCCACCATGACACCTGCTTTGTTGGCCTTCCCCGTGATTCTTATCCATAAACAGTCGACCCTATCATCACCATCATCAAGCTCTAGACAATCAAAATGCTCCTTAACATAGGCTACCCCACTGCCTCTCCTTCCTTGCCTATCCCTTCTGAAAAGCTTATAGCCATTCATTGCAGCACTCCAGTTGTGCAAGTCATCCCACCACGTCTCCATGATGGCAACTATATCTTAGTTTTCCTGCTGCACAACGGCTTTCAGCTCCTCCTGTTCATTGCCCATGCTGTGTGTATTGGTGTAGATACACTTCAGTTGGGCTATTGATCCTGCCACGTTTTTGGGGGAAGAAGCCCTTATTCCTACGTGACCATTCTCAGGCGCTTCCGTTAGTATTATTTGTTCCTCTTATTCTGACACATCAATAACCCTTGCATCTTGCTGCTGCATGGATCTCCATGCCCTACGTTCATTGAGACAGCAGACTGAAGAACCTCACTAGCACACCGTCCCTCAAACACTAGCGTGCTGCCCCCACGTTTATCTCTAGCTTGCCTGGTTTTATCCCTTTCCCCCTTCAAATCTAGTTTAAAGTTCTTTCAACAAGCCCTGTTATCATCTGCATGTGAAAGGAAACTAAACATGTAACCACAAAACTATACTGAATTTATTCCCATTGTCACACACAGTCACGCTAAAACTTCTAATTACATCCCAAACTTAGTCGCTGTGGCCATTGAAATCCTAGCTCCTACTTTTAAGAGTTTTAGCCTTGAGGGTGACAGCTTCATAGCATTGGAGAAACATAGTTGAAGATTTTACTCTTATGAAGACAACAAAATCTCGAAAATACCAAACATTCATTCTCTGGGCAGCTTTGAAAACGTGGAGACAGGCTTTTTGTCTGATTCAATACACATGAAGAGTGGCAGGGGCAGCACTGGAATGATAGGCTCAACAGGCACAGCTATAGAGGTGATGTGCAGCATCTTCAGCTAAATACTGTTGCTGTTAAGTTCAATGTGCTCATCTGCTGTTAAATGTGACAAAGCATTGCATTTACTACTGGAAAAGTCTGCGTGAATTGCAGGTGTCACTGAAGACAAATCTTTACATCACTCTTGACTCCATTGCAAGGAATATGGTAGTATGTTTTCTGAAATGTATGATTTAACATATTTGGCCACATATCACTAGCGAATGTATTTTTAAGTGTTAAAATTAAATTTTAGTGCCATTTTGCCTTTATAGATCTAGATGGAATCTGATTTCATTCTACCTCTTCTCTCACCCCAGGGTTGTATCAATTTACAATTTACAGCCTCCGGAGAACTTCTGCGAAATTCTAATAAGTTTAACTGATTAGGGTTGTTTTCTCCCCTTACCTATCTTCTCATTTATTGTTTGGTATAATTTTAAAAAACATAACATCTTCACCAGTCTCTAAAACAGCTGTTCAAAATCAAATTTCCTTTGAGGGGGAGAGGAGAGAAGAGCGAAGGGAAAGGAAAATGAAGATAAAAACTTCCTGCTCACAGTCAACATTAATATGCTACCCTATCCAAAACAGCCACTCTGAATGTATGGTGAATTCTACAAAATAGCCACAATTATTTAATATGCACTTAGCTTACAACCACCAGCAAACAATTAGGCAAATTTTTAGGTGAACTTGATCATCAGCATAAAATGATGAAGATTCAACTATACAAAATGTAAAACAGCCTCCAATTTCCCATTGCCTCAGCTAACTATTTATGTTAAACATGAATACCTTCTTGCTGCAAAATGTTTCTCGGGAAACCATGCAAAAAATATGTCTCCTTAAAGTACTTCAGAAACCAGAGGCAAATTCCTGGTTATAATCAAAGGATTTAGTCTTGTTTGTTTTCTAGATACTTCTATTTTAATGTACTACTGCAAAAGGCTTTATTACTAATGACAGAATTTTGCAACCTTATTTATTGCGGTTGTATTCCACACATTTAATTCCCCACTCCATGCAGAAGCATAGAACAAGGGACTAAGAGTTACAAATAAAAGACAAACTTCTGGTTTTAAAGCTAACTTGAATATGAAAAATTTATATTTCTGTAATAGTTTTCAACTACAAAGCTGTAACCACTTTACAACGTTGCAAAATAAATGCCAAGTATTCTGAAGCAAACAGATGGAGGCACAGGCTGGTTTGTATATCTAAATGTCTACTGATAATGATAATGTTCTATGACTGAGCACATGTAAAAAACTTACTGTATATTCAGCAGAGTTTGTTAATAGTAACTAGCTGAAGAAATACATATCCAAGTCTCCATATTCTAATATATCATTTAATACTATCTTGAGCCACATCTGAATTAGGCTTAAGAGAAGACTATTTTCACATTTGCTCTCCATTCCTCTATTTATTTCTATTAGATATCCTTAAAATCTCAGATATTATGGAAGGCTATGGATAATTAAACTAATCAGTTTATGGCCGAATTCAGATGCATTCCTAAACAGACCCCAGCTGATTCTTAGTAGCCTACATTTCCCTCTGGACCTATCTGTTTCTGTGCTACATCAATTCAGACTTCCTTTAAATTTCCTTGGACCCTGGAGAACTATGCATTCCCTTAGGCACTTACAGATGGGAGAATGGTCGTAAGTTGTATCTCATAGAATTTATCAGCAAGTTTAAGCTGCTCAGTCAGACAGATGAATTTTAGCGTGGTAAGAAAAGCAGATGTGTTAGAACAGACCAGCATCACTTAAAAGCACACCTGTTCCTTAACCCTCTGCTGTCTAAGAGACGGCAATTAAGACTTCTTTATATTCTTACAGCAGTAGATGGATATAATTCAGCTAAGGGACTCAGCAGAACATGGGGAGTTAAATACCAACTTACGTATTCCTAATTACACTTCTTTCACATCATCAGAAAATGTGACCTTCAAACTTCATTCTTCTTCTGAGCTTATTTCCATTTGCAATACCAAATAATTATTTTGAGAAAAAAACAAACCACCTCTTATGATTGAATTACATGCATTTTCAAGTCTCAGTGTGCAACTGTTATAAAAGAGAACATCTTTCATACTAACCTCCTCTTTTCCTGATCGATATGTTAACATTTAGTTTGTACATATACTGCATTTTACCTTTCAAAGCTGCATTTCTTTTTCGTATAAGCTTAAGAATTTCAAATTCCCTGTGGTATTTAGGGAGATCAAAAGCAGCAGCATACTAAGGGTGTCTTTCCCTCCCTTTGCAATGTATTCATAAGCTCCCTGCCCAAAGCTCTGTGTTGATTCCTGAGATCTAATCAACGTGTTACTGGAAATTGATGGTTTGCAGATACATACAGATAATCTTACTCCAGCGGATACAGGATCATCTAAGCACGTTTACATGGAAAATGCCTAGAATAAATTCATTGCCCATTCCAGTATTGAGCCAAGAGACTCTGCAGGCATTGGGAGACCTGCAGAAGTTCTTTCAAAACAGCAACAAGAACTATCAGTTATTTCCATTTTCACTCCCCCTGTTCCCTCCCACCCCCATGAAAATATTCATTACTGGCTGGCTGAACTGATGTAAAGCTACAGACAAGAAATGGGACACAACTGCTGAAAAGACCACATAGGCTGGGAAGATCACAGATCATTAGAGGCAGACAGGTCCCTTTTTTCACAGTAGGGGAGAAAAATGCTTTTAAAAGTGAGACAATTATCTAGAAACAAAGAACTACAGTTTTCACCTCACTACACCTAGTCAGAGTAAATACCATCTTGCTAAAGAAAAGGGAGATAAGCAAAGCATTTTCTTCCCAACAGCTGTATCCAGGCAGAGGCTTCCTTTGCCTTAAATCTACTAGGAATTTACATTCCTATAAATAACATCATTAGGTTGATTAGTCTTTTAGTGATACTTCTGCATGGAAAACCTCTCAAAAAGGTAAATCTAGAGTGCTAGGGTTCTCACTTCTGTGTAAAGATTTTCTTAAATACAGAAACACCACAGTGAACAAACACACTTTTTGGGGAAATAGGTGGTAAATGTGTACCAGTGCGTGCCTCTCACGAGAAATATTTAAAAGCTAGTCTTTTGTATTGATACCTCCCTGTATGTTCTACATTCAGAAAATGGCTCATGGAAGATCTGTTGAAAGGCTGACTTCTGTTTTGTATTTTGTATGTACCTTCACATGCCCTTCCCTTCTTTGAAGACAATTATTCTTTAAGTTCATTATTGATTCTTCACTACTCTCCACCCGGTATCAGTCACTAACAGCATAAAGCATCTGCCCGCAAAAAAAGCGTCATTGTAATTTCAGGATTCAATAGGAAGACATGTAGGTATAATTCCCAAATATATTATCCAGGAAAAAATGTGTTTGAAAATCGTTAGTTTCATTCACAATAGGCTGCCACACAATTACTAAGAATACCACTGATTAATCTAAGGAACATAGGTCCTAATAATGACAACATTCCTGTTTCATCTCTCACCTAATTTTGCATATTATACTGTACTCCTAATACTGTAGAAAGCTCTCTGAAGAAGCAACGTCACTAAAAGTTTAAAACAAACATACCCTTTCTTCCTATTAAATTTCACTATATCCAGTATGGAAAAAAGAGTCTCTACCAAAGCACGTACACCCTAATTGTTGTGTATTGCTTATACAGTGTACAGTCTGTAACTATCAGATTACAACTTTCTTCTTTAAGCAGAACTCTGACTTTGATGACTAAATAATTTTATTCTTGAGGATAAATTAAATTCTTTGATCCTTGACGTTTTGGTGCAGCTTATTTGGCACTGAAATTAAGATATATAAAAAAAAAAATTAGTTCATGAACACTGCAAAGAAACACAGGAAGCTACAACTGTGTTTCATTTATTTCCACCACGGCTATCACGAGTCTTCAAACACCATGAAGACCAGCAAGTTCACACTTCTATTCTAAAGATATCTCACATCAAGTCTGACAAAATAGTCTTACATTCACCTTGAATGATAAGGAATTCACTTTTATTCTTATGCTTGTACTTATACAGAACTACTGCTGAAGAAACAGACAGGCCAGCAGTAAGCATGCTGGCTCCGGAAAGTCTTTCAAGCTTTTCTGACCTCACATATTTGCCAAATTTGTTCGCAGCCAAACTCATTTTTTACAAATTACACATGAAAAAAATACCACGTAGGCATGGGTATGAAATATTTCCATTGCTGTAGTCAGAAAATAATCCAGTTCTAAGAAGCTAACAGAGCTAAGTGTAAATATTAAACGCAATATTAGCCTAGCATTGGCATCTGAAAAGATTATAGACCCACACTGCAAACATTACAGCTTGGATACGTATCTCAGGACAGTGAAGATCAGCCCTACAGCATTGAAGGCAGACTGAGATAGACTTCCGTGTAGGTATACAATGGTCAAAATCTCTTACAACAAGGAGAGAGCTCAACAACATGGGCAGAGTGTTTTAGAGAGCTTCTAACACGGCTTGCTTGTAGCTGACACGGTTAACATGGAACTGCAAATGCTTCATGTTCAAATCAGATATGCATCTAATGTTGAGTCTGAAGAAAGTTGGACCTAGAGAAAGCTCAAACTGTGATCCAAACCGCTCAGGAAGCCACCCCTTTTATCTCAAAGGCCCTAAAATCCAGACAAAACTCCCCGTGTCCAGGGGAAGAAACTTGGGAGGTTGTTATCTGCATCCACATCTAGAGCAACTGCTCTGACAGGAATTTTATATGGTGTAGTCATGCAGATGAGTAACTTTCAGAAGGCTTTAGATGAATGGAGGAAGCTGGCATCTTTTTGCAGCATTAGCTTCTGAGCCTAGGTGGTTCAATAAGATACTGCAACACTTCTAAGTACACAATAAGATAACATGCAACACTGCATGGTTTTACCACAAAAGGCCACCAGAAAACCTGAAAGTATCTATTGTTTCTACTGAGCCACAAGAAAACAGGCTGGATAAAAGATGCCAGCAGCTACAGGGAAGATCTAAAGAAGCTCAGATCCAGGTGAAATCAATGTAACTGATGTGAAAATACCCTTTCAAAAAAATCTGCTTAAATATTTACAAAACGTCAAGATTAGATAATTTGTAGATTAGTTCTTTTGTTTGGGATGGGACAGTCAGAGTATCACCAATTTGTGTTTTGTTAGGCAGACAGGCACAGATAAAACGTTTGGGGTTTTTTCTGTGCTAAAAGGGTGTTAGTGGCTGTCAGCAAGCATATCTCTGATCTCCAGCAGGCAAATCATTCCAGCAGCTAGCAACTGTGTGCTTGCACAGAAGTCTCTGCTGCTGAAAGAAACTGAAAAGCCATGCTGGGAGTGTTACTAGGGATGTTAACTAGCAGTCTAGTCCCCGGCAGGATCAAAGACAGCTCTTAGGGAATAAGATTGTTTGTAAAGCAATGTGTATTTTTTTTTTAATTTTTTAGTAGGAAGTCACCTACTATTTTTACTGTATTCTAAGAAATAGAACAGATGTACAGCTTTTGCTACAATACTCACAGTTTACAAATAAATGCCAGACTCTTAGCCAGTAGCTCTTCCTTGCCAGAAGCAACCCAGCAAGGCCTTGAACCTGGGCCACCCATTTGGATCAAGGACATACTGATGTCAGAGTGTGATAAAAAGACATCACCACCCTGACATAATCGAACAGCAACATTTCTCAGGCAACATGGCACAGTGCAAAACTTGAAGAGTTCTTCAAAAGCAAAGTTTCTCAAATCAGACAAAAAAGCTTTTTCTTTTTACAAGAATTAAAAAAAAGACTGGTCTTTTCTGATTATGACTGCAAAATTAAGACAGATGTGGAAAAAAACACTTATTATGAAGCAATCCACCAATAACTTTTCTTTCACAGTTTGTCACTGAAGATTGCAAGTGTTCTAATGATGCAAAAATAGCTATTTTGGATTTTAGACAATGTAATTTCAGTGATCTTCTTGCTTTGTTAGTTTTGCTGAAAAGTTATTTAAAGCTTGATGCAGTGGTGTGGTGTGAATTTTCACTGCTTACAAAAAAAAATGGACAGAGAGTTAAGGACAGAAAGTACTACAAGTGCTGTGTGTTTTCATACACAGTGAAGATTAAATCAAACCACTCACCCACAGTTTCCTTCAAAGCCAGAATATGAATATAGGTAATACCCTCTCATGGAAGAAAAAACCCAACTTTTGGCTAACATAAGGTATCAAATCCCTTTTTATTTTCTTCAAGTCTGTGTGCTATTGAATTACAGCCCATACAGGTTCCTTTAAAAGAGACTGAGCAATGTGAAGGAATAGAGTAATAGATTTGGAGTATTCTACAGACGGCTGGAGTACAATGCAGTATCCAGTCTGGCTGCAATGGTCTTGGTGAATATCAAAACCAAGACATATTTTATGTTTTTCTCTTCAAAATGAAAGCTCAGAATTAATTACATTCTGCTCTTTCAAGCCAGCATGATGCAAAATCGAAATGGTAAAGCAAGGAATTAAAAAGTGGTATTACATGGTGTAATCTTTTTCATATAGACATGAAATTAATATTTAAACTATGCTTAATGTCTTTCAGACTTTTACCTTTTTAACATACATGTTCTTCAAAGGGAAAAATGGAAAAATAAGGTATTACAGGTCAGTTTTCAAATGCTATTTTGTTTGTATGAACTATTTTATAAACTGATGTTCAAACCTATGTTTAAGATATTAAGTCACTTCTTCCAAAAAAATACTGAAAGCTTGTGATTTGTTTAATGTTTGTCTATACTGATTATAACACAGGTTAAAAGTGTAATATATGGGTTAATCACTGATATTTAGATTTGCAATCCAAGAAGTTATGAAACTTTAAAAATAAAATAACATGTTTCCAGATCTTTTTATATCTCTTCTTATATATGGAAAGAATGCTAAGAATATAATTGCTGACTACCAAAAGTTTTAAATTTAAAAGAAAAATAAAGGAAACGGTTTAAAATATCTTCTTTTGAAATAGTATTTATATGCTGCCATATAAATGGCGGGAATTTAACACCACTTTTCTCCTCCTTTTAGTTAAGAGAAGGTTGTCAACATGCATACTGTTCCCCACAACATTCTTACCTCAAAACTGAGGAGATATGGATTTGACGGATGGACTAGTACATGGGTAAGGAACTGGCTGGATGGCAGCATTCAAAGAGTTACAGTCAACAGCTCAATGTCCCAGTGGAAATCAGTAATGAGTGGTGGCCCCCAAGGGTCTGCACTACGACCAGTACTATTTAATATATTCATTATTAATGACTTCATTAATGGCACAAATAGTGGGATCTTACTGCAGCCTGCCAGTACTTATAGGGGGCTTGTAAGAAAGACGGGGCAGACTTTTTACTAGGGCCTATAATGGCAAGACAAGGGGCAACTGTTTTAAAACTGAAAAAGGATAGGTTTAGGTTGTAGATAAGGAAGATGTTTTTTACGATGAGTGTGGTGAGACACTGGAACAGGTTGCCCAGAGAAGTTGTGGCTGCCCATCATTGGAAGTGTTCAAGGTCAGGCTGGATGGGGCTTTGAGCAATGCAATCTAGTGACAGATGTCCCTGCCCATGGCAGGGGTGCTGGACTAGTTGATCTTTAAAGGTCGCTTCCAACACAAACCATTCCGTGATTCAAAGACACATGTCATCTTAGCATGGGACATTATTTTACAGACAAAACCTTATTTTAATACTTAGTATCAGAAAAAATTAGAATAATGTCAGTTAATAATGAAATGGCTTGGTTTTAATACTGACTTCCAATATATTCAAGTCCAAAACATCTAGATTTTCTCTTCTTAAAATACAAGTAATGAAGTGATAGTAAAGGGAACAACGAAGAAGAGTGATATGCAGGTATGGTAGGTTAAAAAAATTTCACTTCTAACCTGACATAATGACACATACAATGTTGCATATATAAATGCAGTTTTACATACACTGGGGAGTTTAGCTTAAACAGAGCAAGAAGAATATAATGGTGAAAATGCCAGGGAACTGTTCATAGCTGCTTCCCCACTGGCTAAATGGGGACTGTTAGGTCTGGCTTTCCTTTTTACAACAGAAATATTTTCCAACAATCTCAGGGAAAACTTACCTATCCTGAATCCACTGTACTTTCTCCCATATTCTGGGTTGTTATATGCCTTTAGGGTATGACTATCCATGTACAGTAAATTGCTTTGTCTTTAAACTTCACGATTCACATATTCTTCTATGTAAAGCAAGCTTCTGTGGTTTTTGCACTGTTTTCCTAAGAAAAATGATGAAGGGGACTGAACTATCTCAAGCTCAAATTAAGCATACATCAGAGACAAAATGGAGACTCTAGACTTGGTTAGTTTCCTCCTATTTAGTACCAAGGCAGTGCTCTAGTTGCATTCAATGTGTAAAACTGTGCACTTACTGACAGAAAAATGAACTGGGAAAACAAATGGTTGACAGCTGAACTGATGAACCAGAAAGCTACCCTGATTAACCTGGTCAGGTACTCAGCTAAAGCCTCAGGGTGACAGCAGTCTTACAAAAAGTGTATTAAGAGTATCTGGGCTCTCTTACTGGTGAGTGACAGAATTAACAGTTGAACACACACTAAAGGGAGAAGCCATCAGATTTCAGGCATGAGAAAAGTTTTGTGACTGCTGAAGAGACAGTAATTCAACAGCTCTACACAGGGGAATGAATTACCAAAATTGCAAACCAGTTGCTTTAATGAGAACAAACAGTCCAATATGCTTGGGACCATTATTTTAAAAGGATTAAAGCACTATTGCATAGGACAATCAATTCTATTTGGATTGTTTTGTTTATCTTGGAGATAAACAGATTAACTTGTCTGCAACCATAAATTAGACAGAACTCTGGTGGTCAGGCAAAGGCAGTGTGGGATCAGAGGGTGTCTAAGGAATATGTAGATCCAACAGTAAATTTGACAGTTGGCAATCCAGCTCTCAAACTGATAAATGCAGTAGTTGTTTTTTTGTGGCACTGGTTTTGCTAATGCTCAAGCCTATAGAGATACTAAAATCTAAAATGTTAGAACACAGCCCAAGATTGCAAAAGGAAGGACTAACTGAATAAACTGCACCTCTGTATCAGCAAGAACTTTGGTAAACATACAAAGTGAGTTTTTGTATTTGAACTGAAATGTTTCTCCAGGAATTGTTCATGTTTTCTGTGTGTTGAAAGTATTGAAATGTGAAAGTAAACACACAGGAGGTCAAAAGCTGCAAGCCATTCAACAGTAACTACGCTTGGTACAGCAATGAATGAAAGCTTTAGGATACAGAAGGTCCAGAAAGAATTTTCTTTCCTTTTTTCTTTGGGAAGGAAAACTTTTCCTTCTGAGCTTCTGAAATATGTCCTTTAATAGTTCTACATGTTAAGCAAGACTTCTGGTCTTAAAACATATCCCATCAGATGAGGAAGAGAAGAGAGCATTTACATCCATTTAGCAGGAACACAGCCATCAGGCAGAGCAAAGCGATTTTCCTCTGCTTGGCATTCATGAGGCCTCAGCTGAGACACGTCATCCAGTCCTGCATACTCCCAGTACAGGACAGATGTTAAGAAACTGGGGGGAGTTCAGCATCATATGGATGGTTATCATCCAGATGCACCACATGTTAAGAGATACTAGGAGAAGTTGGTTTGCTTAGTTTGAAACTGGGTTCAGAATGGCGAATCTAATTGTAGTCCTATCTGTAACAGTTTTAGCATTAAACTGTACCTCTGTGACAGCTGATTTTAGTTTATCTTGTTAAAGATTACAGATTTTACATGTTTAGATTTATTACCAAATATCATTCTTTGTTATGTCACGTCATAACAAAGAATGATATTTGGTAATAAATAATAACCATCCCTTAGCTGAAGAGCTGATAAAGAATACAGTTGCAATCCATCCATGAGGATTCAATTTCTCTGAATATTTTTCACAGGGAGTCGACCCAGATGAAAATCCTAGAAGGCGGCAATCACAGATTTTAGATGGAGACTGTTCTTCACTCTTAGAAGATGTGGAACTGTATGCACAAGTAATTTCAATAGGTATTGTCTGATCAGCAGTGACAGTAGCCAGAAAGATCGTCTAGATAACTTGATGGTAGGCCAGTCAAATTCACAAATGACAAGGCTGTTGAATGATCAGTCTTGGGATCCAAAGACTTTGCTGACTTCTTGCTTATCTATCACCACCAGTTTAACAGTGCTGCAACTGGAGTCTTACTGATGATTTTTAAACAATGCAAAAGTATTCCAGCACAATCTGCAATAGCTCTGAAACTTTAAAAAGAGTAAAAAACATCCACAAAGAGCAAGATAGGACTGAATATCCAAAGGGTCTGGAGCTCCTGGATAAAAAATTGCTGCTATTTGTCAGTTATGCCGCTAGACAGTACCATTCAGAGCATCACCTAGCCGTAGGGCTCTTGGTGTAGAATCAAAATGCTATGGTCAGATAATACCTGATGCTAGATTCACTACAACTGTTAAAATCTGTTTAATAGAAAGTCAATAGGTTAATTTTGCATTAGTGGTTGCATAGCCCATTCTCTCAGGATAAAAAACAGCAGAAAAACGCAAGGCTGCATAAACTCTGTATTAGTTGCATGTATTCTAAATAATGTGACAGAACGGCAATCGTGTACCCAACATTACAATTCTTCTATACGCAATCCAGTAGTGCAGAGATATGGTATTAATGATTATGAAATCATGCCTAGACTCCATGGCATAAACTTAGTTGTGAAACCATGGCATTAAACTCAATTTCTTCTCCAGGTACTGTGTGGCTGTGTATTGAACTAAAAACACTATTTACAGGCCACTATGTGCCAATATTTCCAAGCAAACAAGAGACTGAAGAGAGAAGATAAATATCAAAATGGGGCTGTAAATAGCCTTGCTGAAAGCTCTTACCCAAAAGCTCCCTGGAACATTTCACTACTGTGAAGACATACCAGAAGGAATCTCATAGGGTATAATAATAATAATAGTAATAACAATAACAACAATAACAACAACAATAATAAGAAGAAGAAGACAAAGAAGAAGAGGAAGAGGAGGAGGAAGAGGAGGAGGAAGAAGAGGAGGAGGAGGAGGAAGAGGAAGAGGAAAAGGAAGAAGAGGAAGAAGAAGAAGAGGAGGAGGAAGAAGAAGAAGAAGAAGACGAAGAAGACGAAGGAGAAGAAGAAGAAGCAGCAGCTGCATTTTCTACACTTCTGTTTAATGCAGCATGGCATCATCTCCTTAGTAGTTGCATTTTCCTGTACAATGCATTTTGCTAACACTGTATTTAGAGAAACAGACACATTAAACACTGACAGACATCCACATCCAAACCTAGGCAAACTAATGAAATTTTGAGAAAGTTTACACTGGTTACTTCATAATATCCCAGCGTCCCACTGCTTCTAGCTGCTGACTACAAAAAGCACCTAAGTTCTTTCCATTTGAATGATTACAGTTGAAACCGCAAAATAATACAAGAATTAAAAAACAAAAATATAGCTTTGTCACAAATCCTGTTTTCCATCCTGACCACAGTGGTTTAAATATGCAATGGCTTCATAGCCTAGAATCTGTGTGAGATCAGTTGTGACTGAGGATTACAAAGAAAGTAAATAGCTCATGCAGATCAATCCAGAAATCAAGGCAGACCTTGGAAAAGACCAAGCTCAGGATCAAGAGCCTGTGGCTGTGGCTGCTGTCCAGCCCTGCCATCACTCTGTGTTCTGAGAGCCAGGAGGAAAAAATAGTCCTTTCACCATCCCTGTAATTCCCAAATAGGTCATACCTTGGCTTCGATAACAGCCTGTCCCTGTATTTCTAAACTACTATGTTGGCAGCTGTGTGAAATGAGGTAGGGATTCTCAGTCACAACCCACCACATGCAAAAAAAAAGCAATCTAAGTTCTCATGTTTTATTGGTCTGAACACTGAATCAGCGAGAAATAGAACTACTCGTTCACCCAAAGAGATAGCCAAGACAGAGTCTTAGTAGAGGAAACAAACACTGTTCTTTCATATGCGTGTTTGAAGAAGCAGGGCATGAAGAGGAGAAGTAGTCTTGTTATGTATTAGGAACAACAGAACTGCGAAATAACAACGTATAATACAGGAAAGGCAGAAGAGAGACCTTTCTTATAGCCAGAAAAACTTAACTGCCTTCCGTATTGCAAGTGACTGACAACAGCAGATGCCACCAGCAGATTTTTTCTACTGCTAAAAAGGGCTATGGTCACAGACCAACATAAAGTCCATATATTAAAAAAAATATACCCACCATCAGCTTATTCCTATTGAGTAAGAATTTGACCAGAGTGGTTCATTAGTACTGCAGAGAAATTAAAAAAAAAAAGAAAAAAAAAAAAAGATTTTCAAAAAAGTTAAATACAGATGTTACATTTTGCAGTGATAAAAACTTTCTGCTCCATCAGTGCAATAAATTCATTTAACGCTTTCAACCAAATACAAACAAATTTAAGAATCCATAGATCTCTCATTCACTTGACGTTAAAGTCTCAAAGTACGCCTAATATTTTTCCCACTACAGCTACTTTTCAGTGAACTGGGCTTTTTTGGCCTACTTTTCAGTGAAACACAGTCAACATATTATTATTTGGGCTTTTAAATTCTTTTTAGATTTCTTTTTTTTGTCCCCTATCAGGGATCTTATTCATGCTCTATCAAAAATGGTTCCTTCCACACTACCATAATGTAGAAAATCTAATATAAAAGGAAAAAACTTGTCCTAAAACCTGTGGGCAAATATTAGGGGCATATATTCAGCATTCATTGTTTAAAATCTTGTATTCTGCCCTTTTAAACATTTTTTTCAATTCAGGCTCTTTTGAATAACAGGGAGGAAAAAGGCACCTGAAGTAAGTAAACTGATTGTAGAAATTTTTCTTTTTAACAAAAATGAAATGTACTTGTGGGCATACACACTTTATGTAAATGCTTAGCACAAAAGAATTTTATTATGGTTAAGATATATTTCAGTGGATGAAAGGGAGGAATGGAACAGGGGAAAAGTTAAGAGCTTTTAATGTACGCATTGAATTAATCCTACATCAGTGTAGATTTTATTAAAAGAGCTACACTGGGAAATGAAAGTCTATAAAAATATATATATTTAGCTTTCCAGCATCCCTGAGAATTTACCTAACATATACTACCTTTATTCGCAGGTTTGTGCACCATCTACAGCACAGCATGAGATTAGATTGGCTATACAGTCTAATGCTTTCTTGATTATGTTTACCTAGCCACAGCTCCAATGTTCAATTCTCCCTTTGGCTGAAAGATGAAATGGCTTGCAAACACTTCTTCTGACTTCCTTTTCCTCTTGATCCTCAACACTAAAAGCTGCAGTTTTAAAAGTGGCACGCCTGAAAAATCTTAAGAGACTGTCAGAGTGGTAACTTGCCTCATACATAATTTTGTAGCAGCCATTTATAATTTTTTATTAGGACTAAAGTACAGATTTGTATAAATGAGTGGTAAATTCAGTTCCCTCATGTTGCAATGAACAGCAGTAACAGCTTGACTCTTGAGCTATTTTTATTTATTTTCAATCCAAGTTTGGACATGTTTTGCATGAGAGATTATTTGAATTTCTACACTACGTAGCTTCTACTTTCACACTCCAATAGAAAATGTGTAAGTCACTCAAAGTAATGTTTTCTTGTGACCCTCTATATATACTTCTGAAAAAAGACACGCCTACAATATAAAAATGTTTCTATCAAAGAATTAAGAGTCTGAAATCTCATTTGAAAGTTACTCATTTTTCAAAAAATCCAATTAATTAACAAGAGGTTTTAGGCAAATCCATCTGTCCATTCCAAAAGACAATTAATATCTTTGCCCGGAATATTAAATCTTATATGGCCACAGAAGTACTGACACTTAATTCAATACTGTATCATCTTGCTAGAGGGAAAATGTAGAGTAGCTCTTTGTAAACCCTATTAAAAATGTATGAGATATTTTTTATTTTGGAAAATTTAATTTTTTAATCCATAACCCTTAAATGTCACTCACATTAAAAACCAGCATGCATTCTAAACAAAGCAGGTCAGAACCAGGCAGCATATATTAATAACAATGGGGCTATTAGCATGGAATCAGAATGCCAGTCTTAACATGAGTAGGTCACATGTTTGTGCAACTAACTGGCTGACAATATCAATTTTTTCAACATGCAAACCTTTTGTCCCAAACTACTTTTGTGGCAATTGTGATGCACGCATTTTATGCAGCCATAAGAAAACAAGTAAGTGAGATTATTTTTAAAACACATACCAATATTTCTTTTTGCCCAAGAGGAAGAACTGGCAGAGGAGAGAAAAATAAATTAAATGGGGGAAAAAAAAAAGAATAAAGAAATCTAAGGTACAAAATGCAATTTTTTCCTGTGTTACAAACAACTTCACAAGAGACGTTAAGCTACGCTACAGGGGCATCTAGTACTGCCATGGAACTCAGAGATACAACCTTGGAGAAGGAATCTATTTTCTGCTGTAATACCACAAAATCAAAGGATCTGGAAAACACAGGCATATTTAAGGCTAGACTCCTCTCCTAATCCAAGGAGATCCTAAAGCCACAGTCACACTCCCTTTAAAAACTTACTTCTCAAACATAAAAGCACTTCAGCACTCCAGAAAGAAGCACCTTTTGTCACAGTCTGCCTTCCATAACTTCAACCCCAGTTTCACTTCAGTTTCAATGAGTAACCTCTCTTCAGACTTTTTCTTCCTTCACCTGTTTGCAGGTAAGTATTTAAAACACTTTGGCGTTGTTGTCAAAGGTCCCTGAAACTGCCTCTTGAAACAAGGTGTCCAGCCTTCAGAAGTCATTAGCCATTAATTCATTTTTAACAAATCTAACTACAGTATGGAAAGAACTCCTGCATGTGTCTCTGTTTAACTGACAAAATAAACTTGGAAATATATTCTTTGTCTTTACAATTTTTGTTTAGCATTAAAGTAATAGACCAAAATGGCCCATCAGTTTAATTCTACTACAAAACCTGACAAATTCTCAAGCAAGTCACACAACAGATGAAACACCAGTAACTACTGAAGAAAGATCTGGAATGAGAAAGGTAGTGGAAACGAGTAGGCAAAGCTTCCGATAAAGATAATTGGTTTCCCAACTTAAAAAAAAAAAACAAACCACCTCATTTTCGGATTTCTTCTGTTTCACTGTGAACAGTCTGAAAGCAATGACTTTGGAGGTAGCAGTGTATGTGCATCCCCATCAAACACCCTCCCATACTCCGAGTGGATTTCTTGAGCCCCATGTGGGTTTATATGTCTAATAAACCTCAACAGACCTCTAATGACAAGCTTGTCCCACCTCCCCTTAAACCCATGTACAATGTTTGCACCCACATTTTTGGGATGGACTTTCCAAAAGACTATTACTTCCTAAGTGAATATATCAACACTTCAGCTTCAATTGAAAAAATACATCCTGACATATCAGCTCCTTTTATAAAGTTACTATGAGTCAATGACAGTTGCATTGCTAATCTCAGTAAATGCCTTCCCTCCATCTGTTAATTGTCAGGCTATTGTGAAATTGAGGGGATATATTAAGATGCTACTTACATGTTCTACTACTTTTTATCTACTCAGCTTTCGAAAGATGTATTTTACAATGCAGTAAGAGGGATTTTCTTTAAATCCCAAAGCACCTTATCCATTAGTTCAGTTTTTCTCCACCTTTAGTCCAGCTTCTCTTCACTGAAGAATCCAGGTTTGGTTTTTTTGGTTGGTTGGTTGGTTTTTTCCCCCACCAAAGCACCTATTCAACCTCTAGATAGTAAAATAGTCTTCCTCCCTTGTGCAAAACGCCTATGCAAGGTTATCGCTTCAATGCATCTGCTTAGTTTCTTAGTTCATAAAAATGTAGCCTGTTGCTCCACTGTAAAAACCTCCCAGCAATCTGCTACAAAAAACCAGACTCTGCCTAAACATGTCTAAATACGCTTCAAAAGTTCATATGCCTTTAGGTGACAACATATTAGATTAAAATAAAAAAGATTTCCCTCTAGCCAGATTTGGTAATGACTTGCAATAGTTGCCAAATGTTTATCAGCTTATGGTAAAAGAACAGTCGATTTCTACGTATATGCCACTGGTTAGAGCTGCAGAATTTAGAACAGTTCAGATGACATTTTTATCCATAAAGAGTACACAGGGTGATGTGAGTAAACTTCTCAAATCCATGAAGAATGTAGACTTTTTGGTAGAATGTAGATGTTACATTGTCATTAATAGCTTAGTTTCTTCTAATCATTACAAAGTTGATACACCACCACATGGTAGGAAGTACTGTCACCTAGCCACCCCAAAATTGTTTTTCTTTCCTCTACCAAAACTTTGGAGAGAAATTTTTAATAATAACGCAACAATTTCTCTGAATTTTGCAAGTATATTAATGATTATTGAAAGCAAAATTAAAGTATTTAATCCAAAATATTGTTTATAGCACATGAAGCATTAGCACCCATTAAATTGCCTTATGTTTTTAAGGCAATTGAGGACACTTTATTACTGGGTTGGGGTTTTTTTGTTTGTTTCAGGACCTGAGCATGTAAAATTTTATTGAAAGGACATATAAGTAGACTATTTAAATTTCTTATCTTACTTGGGAGTTTATAGTACACTAAACAAGAGTAATATTTAATCATCCACGTATGTTAACTTTTAAATCCACATTTATTTACTTTCTAAGGTTGTCTCTTTTTCCCCATCATAAGCAATGTGATATGTATCATTAAGGCTATGTAAAAATTCTAATTAAGAACAAAGAAAATTTTCACTGCCTTTAAGTGAATTCTGTGATTTTAGTCTGCAATTGTATTAACATCACTCCAACTAACATTAAACTATTTTCATAAAGGCATATACTTGACTTACGTGCACGTTTTTTTTACAGAAATAAACAATAGGTAAGATTGTTATTCTCCTAATATGAAAAAATCAAAGCCAAGAACACTATAAAAACATAATTTGCACTAATGACTTGATGAATCTTGACTCATAAAATAACACTCAATGTTTAAGTTTAATGTTCTACAGGAAAGTATACTGCGTGTGACAGGACTGAAAGTGATTTTCTCTCCCTGAGTATCTGTCACAGCATTTTCAGAAACAGTATCTATACTTACGCAATTGTTAATGTTAGCGTAACAGTTCTCTAAATTTATTCTGGCTCATGCCCATTACGCTCATAAAATTCAACACAACAGCACAGTTCTAGCTGAAGATCTTGCTGTGTCTCCTCAGCTGCCTATGCAACAACCTCAAACACAGGCTGCAGAGACTATCTTTGCTCTTCGTTTAGCAAACTTTTATTCATTGACAGCTTTGTTTTTTTCTTTTTGTCTTTGCAGTAACGAATAAAACAGAGAACTTGCTGAATGCACATATTGCCTTAGTCCTTGTGTACAGAAGTAGTTTAGTATTTGGTAACTCTGCAAATTTACTGGCATTTGTGTCACACAAAACAGCTCAACATTTGGACAGCTTATGATTTCAGAGTGCATCTGCAGAGTTCATGCATAATACATATTTTTCTGAGATTCATCCAAATAAAGGAACTGAACAAACAGCAATCTATGATGATGACATGGACGTCATCTTAGTTGGAAAATTTAGTGCCCCCTCAAAAGTAAAGTAAGTAATTTTACCACTGCACTGAATATTACTTCAGAATTATACTGCAATAGCTAGTCTGAATATTTAGAAAGTTCAACCCTCATGGTCTTTGCAAATCTAGTGCCCATATATGCAGAGAAATACTATATTTAAACTTCTGTATCATCAAGCATGAAGCTGTGCAAGGCATCTAGAAAAAGGGAACACAGATCTTAAGAGTACTGAACACTTTGTTTTTAACACTACATCATTGGTATAATCCTATACCACTAAAACTTTCATTCTGTATACATCAAATGTAGACAATAGTGACAGGTATAAAGGAAGGGAGAAATGAAAAGTAATTAATAATTTAGATGCTTGAAGACGGTTTACATCAGCCCTCCAAATTCTTTTACACTGCAGGATTCCTTGAATTTCTTACAGAGCATAAATACAACAGGATGTAAAATACTATTGCAAGAGAAAGCTGTCAGGGTAAAAGAACATTGTAAGGAAAACAAATGGACACAAATTAGCCAAATATTCAGCTCAAATTCAAACGAAGGTTCCTAAGCACTGTGACAGAGAAGCCTGAAAGAGTCTTACCATCAAAGTAATGGGGCCAAAAAATCGGAACCAATTTTATATTGAAAATCACAGAATTTATGAAGGAGCTATATGACATAGCAATCTAATGAAAGCAAGGAAATAGTAGCACAAGGTATCACTTTTAGTTCCAGATTCTTAAATTCTCATCTGAAGAGTGATGCACCCAAAATAAGAAGTCACTTCTGAGCACTCTATCACTGGATATATTGGAACAAAGCAACTTTCAGAAGTATTAGAGAATATTAGTTTCTCAAAGCATGCTAAACATTAACCCTCATCAAAAATAAGCCAAAAATCCATTGTATATTGACAGCTAAGGTCAGCTGGTGCCACAAACCTCCCATGGATCTGAAAATCATGAAGTTCAAGACTTAACAAGCAAGCAGCCTCCCATGTACCCTTCTCCCTGTCCATTGTTTGCAGCGTTGTTAATAATATGCCCCAACACCACATAAAGCTTTCAGTTCTACATCCAACACATCCTAAATAGCAACACTTGCCTTAACTTTATCAAACCTACAAAATCTCACAAACAGCTTTGTACTATTGTGAAGCAACGGAATAGTAATATCAGATTGTCACACGGTCCGTTTGTTTATTTTGCTTTAGTATTTGTGACAGCTGGGCAGATAAAAATCCACTCTGACGAGACTCTCAGTTTAGTGTAGTATCCCCAAGATTATTGGGTAGTCTAACCAGCATCTCTCCTACTCCTAATTTTCCATCAAACATCCTAAACCATGTTAGACTCAGTGACGTCAGAAATAGCTTCTGGGAATATTGTATATTGTCACTGTGAAACAGGCACAGCATGTTACTTCAGAAAATAATCTCTTTCATTAAATTTTTAAGAAGTGAAATATCATTAGATGATTCATTCCCTGCAATCTGTATTGTTTCGTAAAATAATTGAAAAAAGAGTTCACTGATCCATGTTTTACTTTTTTTTTTTTTATTCTCTTGGGAGCAGAGGAAAGAAGAACTCTTCAAAACTCTGAGAAGTAGTTTCAGTTTTATTTCTGCATTTGAGCTGAGTCCCAAAAGGGCCAACCTGTAGCTAAACGGACACAGAATATTTAATTTTGCTACCATCATAGGACTGATTTCTACACAACAGAAAGAAAACATTCTCAGTCAGCTCTTGTCCAAATTGAAAATCTCCAAACTTCGTAGCTGCCTCCATAATATCTCATCTCTTATTCAAATTTTTCTTTAAATGCAGTCTTCTGATGCCTGTTTCAGATACACAACAGAAACTAGTTTTAATTTGCTTCTGTGTCTTCATTCTGCTAATGGATATATAAAGAACATTTAAACTATACTGCTGAATTTAGGAGATTTTATAGAAGGATCCTTTCATACTTCAGTAATTGTATATAACTAAGCAAGCTGTACTTGACTGAAAACAAATTTCATTGTTTTTAATGAAAGTTTCCTCAAAAAGTAAGAAAAGTTTCCCGTTCCTCAAAACTCATTTTGCAAACTGAGGACCTGACTGAAGCACATCCTGAGTTCTAAAAAGCAAACTTCTAAAAAGCTGACATGTAGTACTATTTTTGGCATCTTTAGTTTTTTGGTTCAGAAGAGGAGCTATAAACAAATCAATGACAAAGCTTGCTGCAAATTTCTTCTCAGGTGTGTATGAACAAACATGGAGTAAGTAGCAAATTCGCATATTGGGGGGGATGAGCACTAAGAAAAATGAAATAGAAGACACTATTCAAATTCAAGCTAAGCGGTTTATGGAAGCCACAGCTTAGTATCAAGCCTGAATAACTTATTTTAAATCATGAAAAATAAAAGGGACATTGTGCTTTCAAAATATTTGGAAAAGAGCAGTGTCCCTCAGCATAGGACAAGAGCTAACACTATATGGAACCACTAAAAGAAATGCCTAGCTTTACGAGCTACTTACAAGGAGCTCTCTATTGAGAATAAGAGATGCAAAAGAAGCAACACATGTAAAATACAGATTACAGATTTGATACAGAAGAAAGGAACAGTACCAGCATGTGAGAAGAGTTCAGAGTTTCAAAAATCTGAACACATCTTGAAATAGTCATGACATTTAATTCTGTATTGTATACCATTTACTGGTTAAAGATTTACAAGATTTTAAAAATTGTTGTTACTTTTATATAGTTGATATTTCAATATTGTCTTTTGTTCTGAATCAAAATTTACTATATTCTTAATCCCTAGATGTAGATGTTTACATAATCACCTCAACTCATAAGACAATGAATTATGTATTATTAGACTCCAACATGTTCTCAGTACTGAGAAGTTACTGGACTTGCACAGAGACACACAAAAAGGACGAAGCAGAAAAGGTAAGGGAGCTTCTGCTCTCTGGCCACCTGCCTTTTCCTCCTCAGCTATCTTTCCTTCTTTGAACAGTACTTGATGATCTTAAAGGTCTTTTCCAACCTTAATGATTCTGTGATTCTATATCCAATCATGTGTATATCACCTGTAGAGCACAGTACATCTGCTTTACCACATTACAGCATTCATTTTTCAAAACATCGACTTTGGGATCTGGCATTTCCAAATAGAAATATCAATTTGAGGCAGACAGGGGAAGAGAAAGAAATGGAGACAATCTAATGAGAGTAGCAATCCACTTGGGTTTTTATTTGTTCACTGTTGATGTGCTTCGGGATATATCATTTAATTAATATTACACGAAGATAACAATTGTGCTCAAGGTAATCCTTGTAAAAATTCAGTCAGGAACATGCGCAGTGATCATGCTTTGACTGCAAGTAGGTGTCTTCAAGCTTTACAGTGCATACAGAAACAGCACAAACTATTCTCCCCTTCCCTAGTAATCCTTATTTATTATTAAACTCTGTAATTTAAAAAAAAAACTTTAAACCAAGAGTTTAGAAATTGAATAAATATTCAGGAACAAAAATGTAAGCATGAAAAATGTTTCAGATTGCAAATACTGAATATGGGTAAAACACCTTGGGTGGCACACCACCTTGCAAACCACTGTTGTGATCCGCCACAGGGTAAATCAGGATTAAAATGTGAAGAGGCTAAGAAATTATGCACAACCTCCTGTCTTTCTTCTCCCTCAAATTTTCAAAAAGCTCCTAAATGAACTGCAAAATCTTTTACATTGTTTCTAGCTCCTTCTTGGAAACCAAACATCCAAACCCTTAATTTCTTCTGGGTATTATGGTTGTTTTGGTTTTCTGACTAATTTTAGACTTCACCAGAAGAGTATCATAACCACACAGATGCAAAGGAGGTATCATCAACTTCCAACCTCCTCATTTTTATTTTTTTTTCAGGCTGAAAGAATTTAAGGTTTTAATAAGGCTGGTTAAGATTGATCCAGTATAGTAACTTGATGCTAAAAATGCTGAATTTGACACATTCCTGCAGAAAATTTCAGTTCTAACAAAAGCTTAGCTAGAAACCTGTTTGCTTTTCTGGCAGCTCCTCTGCCTGCTGTCCTGGGCCTGAAGACTGTCAAGGACGCAAGGCCAATGAGATTCTCACATCTTTCACCAATCTGTCCAGAGGGCTGTTGCAGCGCAAAAGTATCAGGATACCAACAGTTTGGGATTTCCAAACCAGTGCCATCACTGGCTGATGAACAATCAATATATTGGGGTTTCTGAGTTCCAGGCCTAACAGCAGCACCATCAGTGGCTGCTGGAAGTTTTGGCTACCAAGGTCTTGCCAACAGGCTGTCTGGTAGCCAGCCAGACCCTCAAGGCTACCAGTGCTTCTGGGTGGCAGCTGGCCAAACATCTGCTAATCTGTCGTACCGGGCAGGGTACAAAGTCATCCAGGTTATCTCAGAGTCTGATATGTTCCTTGGCAAGAAACCAAGATTCCTATCTGTATGTGATTTTCCCACACCTACTGTTGGACCTGAACACGGCTTTGTGGTTATTACAGTCCTCGGCCTGCTTGATAAAGACAACTGTCTTTTGTTGCAAAGGACAAAGCACAGTAAGCATCTGGTTTGTTGTTTGTGTTGCTGGTGAGTTTTATAAGCATATAAAAATAATATAAAAGAAGATGTAATAAAGTAATATTTTTTTTCTTCTCCCCCCCCCGCCCCCAATTGGGACTTGATTCCCTACTCTCTAATGCTGCAGATAGAACCACAACTGTGGTATCCCCCAAGGAAACCAGTCTGCCAATTAAAAGTCAGTTTTGGACACAAAACCCAGCCTGTTTTTACTTACACTGCAGTTAAAACATTTAAGTAGCAAAAGGCATTATATATACTATGACATGTTGTATCTAGAAATCCTGAGCCATTCTGTATCAAATATCTAGCAACCAAATTTGAAGGGTAAAATCTAAGAATCGATGAATAAACAACTATTCACTAAATAATAGATTACGTTAGGCATTATCATATAAAATGGACCAGATAAGCAGGAAAAAAGCCGTATACTCAAACATTGTATCTATTGCAATATGAGCAACATATAAATGGGTTTAAGAGAGTGGTAAAATCGTTTTCTGACCTCAGCCAGCTAACCAGGAAAAATAAAGTGGTTTCTTAAGTAAAATAAGCTTTGAAATGAAGTAGAAGTATACTGTGCTGAAATGGATGAGAAGCTGGTGAGGTGTCCAGTAATGATGCATTTAAATAAGCAATTTGGCTAGAATTTGCAGTCATCTGTGAATAATTTATCAAATTGAGTAAAGCAGCTCGAAAGCGCACACGGGCTAAAAAATGATGAATGTTTTTGCTGTGTTAAAATTCAAAGTCTCCCTCAGTTTCAATTCCTTTTATTCCCAGTCCATAAACAGATTGAAACATTCCTGTATGCTGCCTACATGACAGCTGATCACAGAGTATATTTTTCCTAAAAATATTCCTGAATAAAGACTGTAAAAATGGACAAAGTTCTTCTTCTTTCACTGAGAAAACAGAGGAAAAATACAACTATTAAAGCATTGTGCACATTCACATTGACACAGCATGCTCTCCACCAGTAGACTTCTACAACCTCTACGAGGTAGGATCAGTGCCTGAGACTCAGGTACAGTTGCTTACCCCACAAGCCATACACCCTCCCACTCTCAGCAGCCTATGCACAGCCTGGATCATGACACAGTCTTCATAGACTAACCAGAAAAACACAACAGGAGCAGTGGTCTCTCCACCGCTTGCCCCACCCCATACTCTTCAGACAGTGAAAGGAATATTCAGACTCCTTTTGGAAGGAATTCAGGTAGCAGATTCAGGCTGATTTCTTTCTGGGTTCGACATACGAGTATTTTCAATCCCAATCTCACCAGAGATACGAAATGTTGCAGAAAAACAATTAATTCTAGTTAGCTGTAGAAGAACTTAGTCTGTAAGACAAGTGTGAAAAACTTTCGCACATGATCAGGAATAGCATATTTATCACTATGAACTGTAGAGTCCAGGGCCATCACAAAGAACCCTCTGCCTCTAATTACAACACGCTTTTACTGATACCACAGGGATTACTGTCCTTAGCAAGCATACTTACCTCAAATGCAGCGACGAAGAGCAACCTATTTCAAACATTTCAATACTGCTTCCCTTCTTTTCTATCATAGTAGCCTTCATCAGTATGTTTTTGCCCATATACCTAAAACCTCACTTTCTGGCACCCTGCCTCTAATACGGTCTAACTATTTGCTGTCCCTCAGTAATGCTGCTCACCAAAAATTCTTATTCCGCCACTACGAACAAAAGCAGGCTTTGCTCCATCTTGTAAAGCTCCCATCTTCCCCCTAAATTTCTCAAAACACAACTTCCAGAAAGGGAATCCCTTCACCCTACAAGCCAGCTCTTGTAATAATTTGTAAAAAAAAAAAAAACAACACTAAAATTCAACCCTTAAAATTCAAGCATTCCACTTGCCTGAACCAAAACCGTGATGCCCTGCCCAACATGGAAAATCCCAAGACAAACTGTCTCTACTTTGTGAAGCTTATGGTTGTCTTAGTTGCCATGCCTCTCCTCAAAATACCGAATGCAAGGAAACGAAGAGCATACTGACATGTTCAAAGTATTCAGCTTGACCAAGCCAAATGACTCCTCCTAACAAATTTCTAGAATATTTTGTCTCTCAACAGAACAAAATGGCACTGCACAGTATCTCACTGGAGAGATGTGTTGTAAGATTACGAAAAAATTAATTTTTCTAATTAAAAAAACTCCAGCAAAACCCTTCTACTTTACAACCTTGATGACAGAATACTAAAAAGGTCCTAAAGCCTATTAATTAAAATGCTTTGGTTCATTTTGCTGAAGAAAGCCTTCAGATTACTGAATCTATGTAGAACCCATCACTATAATAATACTGAAGTTAGTGAGACAGAACCCACATTTGCACTAGGAAAAACACTGCTTCCTGTGCATTTTTGGATTTTTATATAACGACAGGGAAAAAATCTGTCTGCTCAAGAAGAAAACATAGCGTGTATTTCTTTGTGGATCCCAGAACAAGTCTGAAAAAAACTTCTGCTAACTTGATCCAGCTTGACAGTATAGATCATTGCAACGACTTAAAGGAATGTATAAACATTACATGTTCTGAAACACATATACGCTACAAAAAATAATACATTCAGACACTATTTCAAATGAAGTAAGTTCTACTAATGCAATCTATATAGCAGCATTCAGGGGATAACAGAACAGGAGCATGATGTAGCACCCCTCAACAGCTGCTCTTAAAATGTTGTATTTGAAATGCAGCAAATGGAATAAAAAAGTAGAAATTAATACAATCTTAACTCATGGGTACATAGATCACAAGTTAATTCTATTAAAATGTGAACAGAATTGTGTCAAAATGAAGTATAATGCTGAACAAACTTTCTTCGTCGTACTGGTTAAGTGAATTAAACTTTTCTTGATATATTCTCACTTGAGGCTCAAGAATCCATTATGAATGTCTAAACCAAGACTGGATAACATATTTCTTGTGGCTTTTTCATATTATCATTTTAATTTTCAAAATATCTCAAGAGGTGAAAAAGCATTAAAGATGAAAATACTTCTATCAAAAGAAAAAAAGGAAGAAAACCCACACAATTTAATTAGCTGAGAAGCCAGAGCTTTGTTTAAAAGTTGTAAATATAATAAAGAAGATTATCACTCAGCCACAGAAAAAATCTCCCAGCATGCCTTTGAAGAAGTATATTTAAATTCACGAAAAGATCAATTACTGTTTGTAAGGATAACTATGAAAGTTAATAGAGAGCATTGGCAAGCGTTGTTCTCATAATAAGCCAGCAAAGTACCACAGATAAAGTAATACAAAATATTAAAGCTTTAGAGACTATGGCTCTCCCAAAACACAGCTCAATCACGTCCAGAAAATGAACAGAGGAAGGGCATATCTGAGACTCTGGAAAAACGCCGTCCAGAAGTTAATATTCAAACCCTTGTTATGTTTTGGCATTACGGAGTACTCGAAACTCAAGTTCAACAAAAGTATTCTTCCTCAATTGGCTGCTCTTAAAATTTCCCCTTAAGGCACCTCATGTGCTAACTCCTTCTTCCTACAGGATTCTCCATCTCAACTGCAGCCTGTAAGGACTTGCTGAGCCTTGTACACAGGAATGAAGCAAGAGAAGTTCATCAATTTTATACCTGGACCTAAAAGCTTTGTTCAAAGAATCCTAGTGCTCTCTCCCAGGTTTTCCTATGAAAAGTGAAGATGGAAAAAAATACGGAAAAATCCACTCTGTATGTTTTGAATATCCCAAAGCTTAGTTAGTGCAGTTTAACTGCACCAGCGGTGTCTCAGATAATATAGGCTGTGCCTTAGGTAATGAAAAATAATGTATTTATCAGCCCTGCAACATGACCTTGGTTATGAAGTCAAGGAACTGCCAACAGTCCCTGGGAATGGTTAAGTGACAAGGGTTCACAGATAAGAAAGCCTCTGCAATTAGTAGAGGTTGTCCATCTTCTGATTTCTTTGGAACTCGAAGATGAACTCCTGAAGAAAGCTAACGTCTGAGAAACCCATACAGGAAGGATAGCCAAGAGCCTGGACTAGATGATGGTTCTCAGGGGCCTGAAAATTGCTACAAGATACATGAATAGATATGTGAATGAACTAGAACAATGTGTTATTGTTTATGCTGTATTCACACATTTACATTCCGGCACATATTTGCAAACACTCCAGCTGCATTCACTATGTTAATGCTCAGTGTGGCGACCAGTGGAGTTATTAGTGAGAGCAGCCTGGAAGAGCTGCATCTTGTGATTTGAAAAGAGTATATATTTATCCCAAGGAATCAAGAATGCCTCCTTTCAGGGCTGAACTGAATTGATTGTGTGGGAATGATTCAGCTACAAAGGTTCCCTAGAGATGAACAAAAATGCCTCCGTGTCATGGAATTACTAATAGCCTACTGGCATATATGACAATGAATCCTGAAAGTATAGCGAGGGGTAAGTGAAAGGAGCATCTCAGAATGAAACCCCAGGCAAGTCTGCTGTAATTTGTGAAGAGTAAGCTCAGTGCTGGGAAAAGCCCCTACTTGCCATACCTATTTAAAAACCCAAATTTTGCCAGCGAAAGGACGTGTTAGGGCTTTGCCCTACCAAGCCTAGGTGTTCTGTGCCCAGAGCTGTCGGGGCACCTGCAGAGGCTGTGAACAAGTATGTGAAGATACAGAAAGGCATCATTCCAGAAAAGCAGAATTAAAATCCCGCAGTGGAAGCTGAACACATTAAATCATACACTTTCTGGTTTCTAGAGGCTTTGTATTAGCTATTCTCTACATCCTCAAAAACTGCAGAGAACCAATGAGTAATCTTAACCCCATGTTAGTGAAGCTTTTATTCATTTATTTCCTTGGACTTCAAAGCAACAAATTTCCTGGCAGGCCCTTAATTCACAGGCCTAATCCTTCTATCCATTTATTTGGATTCTTTGAGGGGATACTTCCGAATACAGGATGCTATAATTACTCCTTTCATTGCCCTTACATCATCCCCCCATTTCTCCGTTGTTCAACACAGCCTGGTTCACACTCCTGAGGTATCTTCCCAGAAAGGCAGATCTTAGTAAAGGTATGTGGAACTTCTATACCTCTGTTCATCATATACCTCTGAAGGTACAGGATGCAAGAACAGCAAAGGACTGGTGAAGAACCAGGCTGTATTTAAAAGGTTATGAAAGAGCAGGAACCAGCAGTACGACAGGAAGATGGATATAGGCAGGACTTATGCCTTGGGAAATCCTGACTTCATATTCTGCTGTTACAAGTTTATTAAGTAGTTTTGGGGCAAGTTGCTTAACACTTCCTCATGCTTGAAGTTATACTGAGATCTGCCTGTATAAAAGCTACTACCGTTAAAAGTTCACAAGGAACTACAGAAATAACCCAGTCACCTTATCAAGGCTGGGACAAGGTCCAAACCATCCAGCACCACCCAGATTAATAAAGCCTTTATATTGACAAATATCACCTTTTCGCTGCTATCTTCCATGTTTAAACCAAGAATTTCACTAGTAGTTACAAAGGATATGTCTGTGGGACCTAAACGGCCAATGGCCAGTGCCTTCAGCTGCACACCTTCACATCCAAAAGGCCTGTCCAACCACACGTGACTCGGTGTGCAAGCTGTACATGAATACTGACTGCACATTTGTAAAATGCTGTTAGCCAAAACACAGAGCACCGCGTGTGAGCCCAGCTCTCCCTCCCATGCGGGGATCATGCCACCAGCAGAAGGCAAGCCTTCTGCGTTACAGGAGGGAGGTGCACACCGAAGGTGCTGGCTTCAGCCTCTGACATTTGTCCCTGTCCTTCAGAGAAAGGCACAGGCGTGTATGAGGGGAAGAAATTAATAAAGTCTCTTAAGAGCACAAAAATAAATCCTACTGGACGATTTCCACCAGACTAGTTAATGTCTCTGCAGGAAATCTGGCAGACTGTTGATCCCTCTTAGGAAGCCACCAGCTACGTGGAACCATCAAGTCTCAGAATTTAAAACCTCCAGAGGGGAACCAAACAGGTACTCTGGGTTTTTTTGTGTAAGAAAAGGGGAAGTATTGTGGTACCTGTGGTATACTAGAAGTAGAAAATACTGTTGTCACATTTCTCAGCTTACTTTAAAAGTAAAAATATTGCAGGCATCCTCACTCTAAAAAAGATGTAAATGTGAACTGCCAGCACTATTTCACAACCACAAGTCTATCCAAGTTTCATATTTTAGAACATTCAGGGTAACTGAAACAAAAAGTAGCTTAATTATAGCAACTTGGTGTTCCAGAATATTAATTACTATAATGAAATGCAGATAAATAGATCAGACAGAATGATAACACAGGCATAAGGAAAAGTATTCTTTCTTCAACAATCTGTAATTGTTAGAATTCATCTCTTCTGACCTGCACGAATTGTATATTACTGCCTTTTGAGACAACATTAAAAGAAAGTTTCTGCCTTACTTTTCTTCCACAAGGGACAAAGCTTACACTCGAACAACAACAAGAAACAACTGGAGTAAAGTTCAAACAGTAGATTGGGTTGCAAGCAGAGAAAATGCAGCTTCTTACTACATTGATCTATCCATGTTCAATTTTAATAAATACTTTAATTAGGGGAAAAAAAAATCACAGCTACTGTATAAGCCTATTACACTCTTCCTGTTTGGTACAGTTTTATAGTATTTGGAAATCAATATGACTCAAGTAGAACACAAAGTACTGAAAATAGAAACACCCAATGGCTCAGCAGGATGCAGCATCCTTGAACTTTTAAATGAGATTTTTAAGAAAGAATAATTCCCGTAAAATATGGCACTTTTACCCAAACTACAACTTCTGTAGAGTTTCCAGAAAACCTTCGTAATTACCATTATAAAATGGCATTAGGGAAAGCAGTATTCCACCCGGTCAGCACAAGGGGCACAATTTGAGAAAATAATTACACATAGAGGTGTCTACTGAATCTCCTCTCTCACAAAGATTACTGCCCTTTTGTAAGTCACATAAGCCATGCTGATAAAAATGCAAAATTTCTCATCAAAATGTACTTCATTAAAGAAATGCTGACTATTTTTCTCACTCCCTTGTTCTTTCATTCAATTTGGGGAAATTTTTCTGCTCCCAGAGTAATTCTCTTCTACTTGCATGATACCATCTTCCTAAGATATAACTAAAGTTGTCTATTTACGGCCATCCCTACTGTCCTGTCTACATTTCTGTATCGCTCAGTCTCCTGTGATCCTCAGGAGATTTGGTCACTCCGTTCCTGCATGAATGCTCTTATTAAAAAGCTTCCATGCAAAAGGATTTGATTCATTGTTTGTTACTCCACTACAGCAACGCACAGCACCACGTGGCTCAGAGAAAGATTAAAATCCCAGTTCATGAGTTTGCGTTAGCGGGGGCTTGGGGGTTGCAGAGTGGGAAAGGAAGAGTCAGGCATTGTAGAGAATGGGACACTCAGGTTTCCTGAGGCAGGAACAGTGCTTATGAAATATTGCCCCCCCTCAGACATTTTTCCAGGCAGCAAGACTGCAGCCAAGGGTGCTACCATCAGCCACGCACCTCTAGAGCTGCTCAGGAGAATCGCAAAGGGGATTCCAGAAGAACTGAGGTTGAACAGAAACAAGTAATTCCACACTTGGGCAAGGGACATTTCTAGTGGGAGTTCTTGGCTCTCTTCTATTTTCATTTTGTCTATCACAGTACTTACGGCCCATCTTATAAAACATCCTTAGAATGGCAGTCAGTGTCCAGGGAAAAGCTGAATGATAAGGGACACCAATCATTCACACCATTCCTTCCGCGCAGGTGAGCTTCTTGGATTTGCAACCCGCTGTATCTTTCTCTTCAGAACCAAACAGGTATCTTTTTCAGGAACAAGTAGCAACAGTGCTTTATCTACTCAGTCTACTTCAGCTTCTTATAGCATTACATAATAAAGTTAAATTATAGTTTTGCCTTCTAGCTTCAGTGCAGATTTAAATAAAACAAAATCTCATGAGAATCATGAGACCTACACCATGCTGAGGAGCAGAGTGAAAGCTCTGGAAAAAGGTGATCTTGTTTTGTATGGATGTTAAAGAAAGGCTTTATTTCTGAACACAAGAGCTTCATAAAGGTAAGGTAAATGTATGTTTCTCAACAATCCAGCTTTTAATATTATATTTTATATGATATCATTTGATACGATATTTTTGTATCATTTAAATATACAAAATGCTAAGGATAAAGAATATGGAACGATAAGAATAAAAAATAACACCATTTAGAGGACATTGTATATATTTTTAAATCTAAAATAATTCAGAAACTGGGCTATACTTGTAGTCCACTTTCACCTCAGTAAGACAGTAAGGCACAGATCTTGCGGTACTATTATCACCATGGCAAATCTAAAACACTGATTTTACATTTATGCTTAAGCATTCCCTAAGCATTACAATATCCATGAAAGACATATGCGCTAACATGTCCTAATGCTTATCTTGTGAGAGGAATTCTTGTAATACTATTGTTCACAAACTTTACTTCTGTAAAATTGCCAGCTTCACGCACTGCCTGTTTTCCTAAGACCAAAAATAACTTCTTTTGTCTATTCTTCAAGGAAATAGCTTCAATCACATTTCAGTAAATAGCTTCACTTCTTTAATTAGACTGCTTTTCCAATATATTTAAAGTGGACTTCACATACTGATCTATTTATTAAAGATTAAAAAAAAAAGCCTCAAACAAAAAAGGTCACCCGTACTGTTCATTCATTCGTAAGTTTTGGGGGGAAAAATGAGACTCTGTAGTGCTGGTGAGTCAGTGTAGTCTCACACACAACTGGAAATTTGTCAAGAGAGATGTAACTCAAAGACAATTTTTTTGGAAATACAGCAAATGCTTCGTGTACTTTCATAAGTTCATCCTGAAAAGTGCCAGAATATGCAAGGACTCAACAGATGCTCTTTCTGTTCCAGCAATACTACTGTATATTAACTACAGCTTTTAACACCCTATCACTTCTAACAGAACAGCTAATAAACTACTTTTATCGAAGTATGTATCTATTTAATACTGTCATTTGTTTAGATTAACAATTCAGCTGACCCTAAACTGCTTTGAAGCATATGCATTTAGCATCCGAGTCTCTCTTAAGTAATATAACCACCCTAAGAACCAACAAGAGTACAAAAAAAAAAAAAAAAGAGAGAGAGAGAGAGAGAAAAAACAAACAAATCCCACCCTCCAAAAAACCACCAAAAAAACTGGAAAGCATATGCCATTATTCTCATTATTCCACTGAGGTGATCAAAGGATTAACTTTTGTCCATTTAAGAAAATGTAAAAATGTGAACAGAAATCCCCACACAATTCTGAGGCAGATGCAATACTTTTTATCTTCTGGTTCCGGTTCCTCCAATCCAACAGAGTATACAAATTCAATCACTTTTAAATACCCGAGTAGTCCCATGGAAAACAACAGAAGTATCACAGATGTAAAAGCACACATAAATGGTCTGTCGGACTGGAGCTCCCACACAGTAGTATGTAAGACAAAAACAAGGAAGCCTTACTGAAAAGTTCAGGACTTGAATGTCAACAGCTTGATGTTTCTTTAAGACCGATCAGGAAAACAACCAAAATATTTGAGAACTTGTATGGCCATAAAAGGAGGAAAACAGATCTTTCATACTCTTGAGTGAATAACTAATTATCTTGAAGAAGCAGAGAAACCAAAATCTGAAAAAATAAAGTCCATTAAGTATGGTTCTTAATGGACTGTGTGCCTGTGTGCACATACTTCTGTGTTTCAGGTAAGACTAAAGCATTTATGACTTCTCTTTTTATATGGACTCTTTCTGTCAGATACTGTGTGAGCTCATTCTGCAGCTTTCCATTTAGTCAAGGATTTACAGGGAGCAGTATGTCCTGCACTTGAAATAAGCAGAAAATAAATTACCTTTGATACCTCTGCGCTTTTTTGCAAACTTAGAAGAAAACAAGTAATAGGATCAAACTGCTAGGGGATGAGAAGACAAACACTGACTACACAGACGATGCCAGTTTTACTACTTTAGAGGAAACGACTCATGAGGACAAGAGCAGGAACCCAGCTCTTAAACTGCTGGAACACTTTGCAAGCCACAGCACCGGGCACCGGTAAGATCTCATCAGAATGGCTACATGCAAATCTGGTGATCCGTTTGCAAGAAATATGATTCAAGTCAGCACAAGAACAGGAAAAGGATGCTAGGAATTTCAGGGAATGGAAAGCTTATTTATATTAGCAACAAAATCAGTTTGGCTTACATACGGGTTGCAATACAATGACAATTAGGGAGTAAGATCACTCTTTAAATGTCAGAGGAAGTGTCACAAAAAACTCTTAGGATGAAAGGTAACTCTTACACACACACACACAGGAAAAAAAAAAGGACAGTAGACTTTGAAAAGAGAACAAATATTAGAAGGTTCATAGGCATCAGAGTATAGATTCTGGTCAAACATCTAGTAGTAACAGCAAAGGTAAACCACCTAGAGTAAAGACACATGTAACTCTATCACACAGCTAGGCGATGTCTTTCAGTTTCATTCTATACCTATTTGTTTTTCCCTTAGGTGATGCTTTGTTTTCAGTACACCAAAGTGTATCACATAATTAGCATAAACTATGGTCTTCATTTCTGCAGTTTATTATTCTGCTATGAAAACAATTAAATGCTATGCCAGTAACCCCCAAGATGAAAAGAATTTATTTCAAGGTATGGTTTAGCAACTCTTGAATGTGATTACTAAATCAGAATAACATTAATAAAAATAACAGGTATTGAATAACTTGGGGCAGTGGGAGAAATCTGACTTGGTAATGAATTTTAAAAAGTGTGTGGCTTGTTTTTTAAACATAGAAAATGGAAAAAGTTTAGAGGATTCTACTAAGCAATCCCCAAAATACATATCAAAGTTTCCAGATGATACCCTTTCAGAGTAGGTTTCAGAACATACACCCATTAGCAATGAGAAGTGTTACTCCAACATCTTAACTATTTTAGATCTAATGAATCACCAGGAGTAATACATACAGTATTGACAGACCAGCCAACTCTTCTCCTCTGGGAATGGCACAGTTCATACAAAAAGCTGAACAACTCCTTAAATATCCACTGTTGAGTAGAAGTTTGAGAACCGAAAAAATAAGGTATTGTTCAAAATGGCAAGGCTTCACAAAATGAAACCACAAGCACAGCAGCTGTCATAATAGAAACCCATATGAAATCTCTTTGCTGTCAGTTTCTGTGAAGAAATACAAACTTTCAAGGCCAAGATTTGGATAATAACCTTGTGGACCCTCTTAAGCATCCCTGCCTCTCCAATTCCTGTGTCTATTTCCCTGCTCTGTAACAAAGGTATTACTCTCTTTCTCACACTTGTATGCACAGTAGCTGGTAGCACAAATAATTTCCATAAACCAGGAGTTCGATTTGTAACCTGAATCATCCCATTATTGGGACCACCATCCATGCTCTGAATTTGTAATATTCAGCAACTCCTACAAAAGAGCTTATTTCAACTTGCTTTTTAAAGAGCTGGAAAACCTTTGCAACGTAATTACTAGCAGATGACTGAAATCCATGCAGCTTTCCTACCTTGCGTGTTTTTATTATCGGTAGAGTATTTAACCTACGTGCCACCACTGGAGGCGATGCAAGGGACGGCGACAGCGACTGCTGTAGAGGAGAGCAAATACTCCTGCTTGCCAGCAGAAGCCAACTAGCCAGGCAGCGGCAGCGTCCAGCCAGGCTGACCTTGGTAAGGTGCACAGCAAGGTCACGGTAACCTCGCTGCCCGCAGCGGCGCCGGGCGAGCCAGCCCCTCCCGAGGCAGGCGGCCGCGCATTGCCCATCCGGTACAGGAACGCCGCCTTTTCAGGAATAGGAATAGAAGCTCTTGTGACAGGGGAATAGCAGGTGAAGATCTGACAATGAACTCAAAGAGAGGAACTAAAGCCAACGCTGTTGCTCAGACAAATGATTTTGGTGACAACTAGGTAGAATAAAAAGGATCGTGGAAAGCAGGGGGGAAAAAAAGAGAAAAGCATTGCTTACCCCACAAGCGAAAATTCCAGTCTGCTTCAGAATTAGCCTACCCTGCTGA
>NW_010517148.1:37078-43158 GCF_000687285.1 Phaethon lepturus
TGAACAACACAGATCCGTAAATACTACCCATTAAACACACTTAAGTAAAGAAAGATAGTATTGCTCTTCCACGTTGCAGGGAAAGCGTTTAACTCCCATCCTGATGGGATGTCCAACAGCAATGTATCAGCAGAGAGAGCAAAGGCTTAAAAAGACAAAGATCTGGCTTTTAAAATAGATGTTGCTTTCAGAGAGACAAGCTACTGAGACTCCATTTTGCAAATTAAAACTTCAGAATAGTAGCATGAGGAAGAGTCTGTTCACCATTGTTTTAAATATGTTCCATATGGTCATTCAGGCTAGAGTGTTTTCACAGCCTTTAATGAAAGAGCATGAAGATTGAAGAGAAAAACACCTTTCATTAACCTTCAGAAAAACTAAAATGCACCTTTCTGGGCATATGAAAATTCAGATCCTGGCAGCTGTTACTAATGATAAACTATGAGTTATAAACCAGCACAGCTAGAGATTTTCTGGAAAAAAAGCCGCATTCAATCTGGAATTTCAGAACTCATCTGAAACTAGAAGTGTGCCAGAGGCATATGTCAGTTTGTTTGTTTGCTTTATATTTTAATTAATTAATTAATTTTAAATCTGTTTTGCATGTGGGCAAAAGCTTGGGGGGGGGGAATTTGCTGTAACTGAATTTATTTTTGCAGTAAACACCATGTTGATTCTTAACACAGTTTTACTCTCGTAACAATGCTATTGTTTCCTTATCCCTGCCTAAACACTAGTCCCTGAAATGGTTACGGATAGATAACAAGCTTTCAAGGATAGGAAATTGAAAAAGAGTTTGAAAGAGGGAAACAAAAATAAGGCTACTTGGGTGTTCAGTAGAAGGCCTACATTTAGAGACCTTTTCCATGTAAAAAATAAACAATTTTACATCCCCACATAATCCTATGCTCGTGGCCACAGCAAAAGAAACACACTACATGTGGCACTGTTTCGTGAATATCACTCCCCCATGGAAAAGCATCTTGGAAAGTTAACACAATGATGCACACTAACTAAAATCAATTGCATATGGCTTTTACTGGGGCTAACAAATCTGTATCACTGCTTTTCCTCTGGACTTATATTACATTTGAAGTGCAATCCAGACAAGATACTTACACTAGCAATTTCCATCCTCCCTGCTTTTTCCCTCTCTCATCCAGTATCCATAAAACACACAAACATTTTATCACTTTTATTTTTACAAGGTTTCTGCCATAGAGGATCATTTACTTGCAGAAGATGAAACCTGCACAAGATGCAGAAAATACTAGATGCTCTGGAAAATGTTGAGGTGACTCTGCTTGTTATTTTTAATGACAGTTCCTTATAAGTACGGTAAGTTTACATGTACATATATTTACTCATTTTCATATATTTCTTTGGGAAATATGATCTGAAGTAATAGAATCCAAGGAACAGATTCAACTGCTTCTAGGAAAAAATAAAAGCTGTATTCTCCTCCACAGGCTCCGACCCCAAGACTAAAGAGCCATCCTTGCTCCCATAAAATGAACGAAAAATTCTCTAATCTTCCTAAGCCGGTTTTTGTTCTTTTCAGAGACTTTCCAATGGAGAGATTTGCATTATGGCACTTTTTCCTGAAACTCTTTTTTATTTTCTCCTTGGAAAAAAACCCAAGTCTTAGAATTTTTTTTCTCTATAGAAGAGTGACCTTTGCAGTCCGTCTCTGCAGAGCTCTTTATACTGTTCTTTGATCTCCTCTTTTTCAGTGTCACAGATTTGGGGAGGGTGGGGGTGGATGGAAAAGAGAGGAAACAGGAAGAAAAACAAAGAAAATGATCAACCTCTCATAACTCTGATATTGAGCATTTCAAACGTAGATAATGTCACTCTCCCTCTCCTTTGCTACAGGATGAAAAATGGTTCCAGATTTTGAGGAAACAAAACCCAAAACTATCATCAACGAAGGAACCATGCCACCATGCCTTCATCTGCAGCACTGAAAGAAACTGAATCCTGCAATGGTCACTCGAGAGGTGACCCCTCTGAATCTGTAGAGAAGGATTCTGAACCTACTGCCGACCACAAGTTGAATCAACAGTGGGATGATGCTGCCCTCTCTAGTGCGTTAACAGGAGTGTCGTATACAAGACACATGGAGGTTTTTTGTTTGGGGTTCTTTTATTGGGGCAGAAGTGAGGCATCAGCTCTCTCCAATGTCAGTTACTTTATTTCAAGTGTAGACAAACTGTTAAGATTAAAGAATCTCTGCCACCAGGAACCTGTAAAGAACAGTTAAGAAATACCTCCTGGGGAAGGCACAATGCATCTTTGCACCAATCTGCCTTTGCTTTCCAGCCTGCCACTTACACTGTGAGTTCAAAAGCACAAACACAGGCAGTGAGACCAGAGACTCTTTCCTCCTTGCTGCCTTCTCTACTTGCATTGAGAGCAGTATGAGAACGCAGGGTACCGCAGCCAGCCGCCAGCACAACTGGGACAGTTAGCACAGGCATTTTTACATCCAGCCCAAAGTCGCGACCTTGCTGCCTGCAGGGTCTTTGCAGCACTTCAGGCCAGCCCACCAGATGCTGTGCCCAGAATGCCTGCAGCCACCTATGCCTCAAGCTAGAGAAACAGTCATCAGAAAACTTTCTGCAGTAAAAAGCAGCACTAGAAACAGTCCTCTTCACAATCTCTTTTTTAATACCAAGGTAAATTCAAAACCATCCAAAATACTTAATATCCATAGAAGCTTATGCATCCCATTTTGCAAATATTGAAAGGTGCAATACATGACATGATCGTAAAGTAAGTGCTAACTAGCCATTTGTTCAAGATCACATTTACTACACGTGATACACAAGCCACAGAAGTTAGCGTAGAATGAAGAAAAAAATTCCTAAAGGCTTTTCTACTTGCAACTGAGTGACAGTAGAAAAGCTGCCTTGCACTTTCAGTACTTCTTGTCCAGGAACTGTTGTATCTTTCTGATACACAACATCTTGTCCTAAACAAAGGAGTCTCTGCTCCTGAAAAATCTTAATTTTGAAAGAATAGGTTACAAAAGAATAATGAAGAAAGTCTAAACAGTGTTTTGTAAATCTACTCAGGCCAAGGATATTGCAAGCACAATGGACTGCATCAACTGGAACTTAAGAGATCAAAAACACAGCTTGGACTTCTATAAAATCACCATACAAACTGCATAGTGGCTGAGCTGCCTCTCCATTTACTCAGCTTCTGGTTTTTGCTCTCCTATAATACCCTGCTATCTAGGGACATCCCCTTATATTTTCCTCTCTCTCCTGTAACGAATCCTTTTATGTCCCATTATCTAGCTGTTATCATTATGAGATTTTTAGTCTAAATTACCATCCAATTTACCTGATATTTTGTAAGTGATTTAAATACCTGAACAGTGCCTCTAGTCATTTAAGAGCTGTATGGTCACACCAAAAAGACCACTTTTTGCCTGATGCAGTCAGGCATCACTACAAGTTTCATTAAATATATAAGCCTATTTTTTTTGTCTGGCACTATAAACATGAATTGAACTTGGTTAGCCAACCTATATTCTGGGTATCTCTATAAGTGAAATAGAACTACAAAATTATAAGCAATGTCATACAATTTAAGTCTAAGTACTATCCAAAATAAAAAAGGTAGGGCAGCGGAAGATGCCAATATACAGATTATAAAGGTATCACCACTTTTGTTCTGTTCAATACATTACCTATAACTTATCTGGGTTTTCAATTCTGTAGGGAGAGACCTTCACTATTTTTTAAATTTAGTCTTTTTCTAAAACAATGTAACAAATGGTATAGTCAAAACAAATATCAAAAAAAAAGAAGAGTGAAGAGGACAAGAACGCAGATTAAATTATCTTAAAATGCACAGAGAGAGACTTTTAGAGAAAGATCTCGCTTCCACTATAAACTTTCTCCTATTTATTGTTGCACAGAAGTCATAAAAATGAATGATGCAATAGTTATGAAATAAACAAATGACAGGCAGCTATATTTATAGGTATGTATCTATAAAGAAGTGTTTTAATAATCAGGCAGTATTTTATCACTAGCAACTTCAAATCTATTCCGGACTTGTATTTAAAATGCATACTCCACAATCACCATATTAAAATCCCATATTTCACAAATCACAATGCAAACTAAAACCTCTTCTCTACTAAGCCAATTTATAAAACCTGAGACTCTATTTAGTGCTTACAACTATTTCGTTGTGAGCAAAAAAACCAAAGTAAAATATGCCCCAATTAGATTTTTTTTAAATCCTGCCATTCTAAAAATAGAAGGAAAATAATACATGAACGCACCTGTAAACTAGCATCCTTGTGCCTTTTTTTTTAAAACTATGTTTGAAGTGATAAAAAAAGGATGTAAGTATTTCTGAAACTTTTTCTGAAGCTTTTTAGAAGTGCCATAGATTCAGTCACTAGCTACAAAGCATTAAATCTCAGCAGAACGATGCATTGTCCCCAGTAAGTAACAGTTTCTCTCTCTAAACTGCGTATTTGGTCAAATTACAGTAAACCGTAGAGAAGTATTCAATAATTTCCTTCAGAAAGCTTTTCCTTCATGATGTATACAGTGTTCAAATGAGTAACAGTTAAGGGTCAGGATGCTTGCTGGGGTTTGTACTGAGAAAAGAGAATGTTGGTGTCTCCTTCATCGTATTTCCCTACCTTTCACCTCAGGGTTTGGCAGTTCCAGAAACGTATTTATTATCTAGAAATAATGTTCACTGTTGGCTTGCATATTTTATTTTATGGGTGAATTTTGAGAAAGGTACCTAAAATTCTGAATGTATATTATTGGGGGGGTGGGGAGAGAATGTAGTTTGATTTTCAAAAGTTCTGAGTAACCAATTCGTGCCATCTATACAAATAAAATTCTTACAGTAGATGTATTGAGATATTAACTAACACAGAAATGGTTAACACAGTGACATAAACATAGACAACACTGGAAACTCAAGAGGAATGGATCAATGTGTAACACAGTTTCTTTCTAACTAAGATTTCAGGTCTTACATACAGCTAAAATAAACTTCCAAGGTATTAGTCATTTGTTAAAATTTACCTAAGATCTACTTTGAAATAAATTTATAAAACCATTTCCTGTTATGTTACATACCATACATTCAAGCTACACATACCTCACATCTCCATATACTCTGCATCCCTTACTCCAATCCCAGTTTTCACAAGAATACACTCATAATTTTATATATTTTTTCTTTAAGGAGAGGTTTGACAACACTACGAAAAAGAACAACACTTGAGCTAAAATTTTCCATGCAGGTGTCTGCCTTAGAATTTGCTTTTAAATATACTTAACTGCTTTTTGGCAAAAATTATTTAGCTTTTTCCAAGAATTCTCAAGGAACATCCCAATTGCTTTGTCACAAGACTTACTTCTCTTCCTGCTACCTTTTGCCTCACTCACTATACAGCTTCTACAACAAAAGACAGAAGTGCTACAAAAAGTCAGCACATTGTCCCATACTCAAAGAATGTTGAATGATGATAGTTACAAGCAGACACGTCCTCCGACTTCTGTGCTTGATCTGTATCCTTAAGCTCAATAATGCTATACAAGTAATAAATTCAGGATCATTTATTAAACATGCATCGATTCTACAGACTGCTCCCCCATCAATCCACAATTAGATATTCATTGAAACGACAGCTGACTCTTCCTTCTTACAACAGCAGCACTTCAAACAAGTGCACTCAAGGTTGAGCACCTATGGTCAAAAAACTGCAGTCATTGTTACCTACAGCAGTTTCTTATATATAGAATCAAATAATAGTTTGGGTTGGAAGGGACCTTTGAAAGTCATTTAGTCCAACACCCCTGCCATGAGCAGGGACATCTTCAACTACATGGCTCAGAGCCCCATCCAACCTGACCTCGAATGTTTCCAGGGATGGGGCATCTACCACCTCTCTGGGCAACCTGTGCCAGGGTTCACCACCCTCACTGGGAAAAATTTCTTCCCTAGATCTAGTAAAAATCTGCCCTCTTTTAGTTTTGAAACCATTATCCCTTGCCCTATAGCAACAGGCCCTGCTAAAAGTCTGTCCCCAT
>NW_010517149.1:0-2199 GCF_000687285.1 Phaethon lepturus
ATTCTCCTTGCCTCTCTTTTTGTTGTTAATGAGGAAATTGAAACCTCATTTCTGTCATCTGAAAAGTATACCCTATCAGCCAAACTACATCTTGTTCTAAATAGGAGCACTGTTAGCCTTTCCAGTTGTCTATGATTTTATGTAGTCATGCAAAATTAATGTTTCCAGATGAATCACAAGCTGTAAGAACTTTTTTTTCCATCAAGAAAGACTGATGTAACCCCTTTCCCTTGATTATTTTGTTATCTGTAATTCCTAAGACTGAAGAGTAGGACTATAAATTTCTACTGCCTAGCTAATCCTTGAAGACTCAGGCTCTCCAGAGGGAGCTTATCTGCTCTCTTCCTGGCTTCATATGCAGCTAGGTGAACTCTGAGGTGGACTGTATCATTGTTCCAACAGGAAGAATGATGAAGGCTTTCATCTAGTGCAGACATTTGTTGGTGGGGGCCAGAATGCTCTTGTATCTCAGAAGTCTGTTGGTCCGAAGTAAGCAAGTTTGCACCCCCTAATCAACCCCGCGCTGGCCAAGTTTGAAGAGTAAGAAAGCAGTTTTTTCACACATACAGAGATTAAGACTAAAAATGACACCTTTATTAATATAACTTTACGTTAAAAGGACCTAATCAATGGTCACGCAAGACTTTGGTATTGTGCTATTAAAGTACTTCAGTCCAGGAAGTGAACCCAACGAAAAGCAGAATGGTTTTGAAAATCTGTCACCACTCAGTCTCCTCCCGATATAGTAACATGTATTAGAAAGCATGCAAGTGACAAATGTAATGTGGTCTGTCCTCTGTCATTTAGAATCAGGAGCACAGACTGATTTCAGCTATTTTAATAACAGCCTTTTCTGTAAACAAGTTTTGATAATTAAATATTTGGAGCAGCTGGATTCACAGTGCTCACAAAAAAGGAAAAAAAAATTTAGAAATCTTTCATCATTGGCATTATAATCAAATTATTTTACTTATTGTGAAGCCATTAATTTCTTCGAACACCACAGATTTGGTCTTATCATCATTCCACTTTATTAGGTTATTAAAAAGACAGCTGTACTGTTGCTATATCTTCATAGTCAAACTCAATAGCTTAAGATATTTAGTGGTCAGTATTAAGTTGGCCATTATTATATTCAAAAACATCATTAATATTTGAGCAAAAACTAATATTTTTAATGGAAAAAATCTAAAAGAAGCATTGAAAAATCGACTTCAAACCATATTAAGCATCTAAAATAATAAACCTCTTCTAATTTTATTTCAAAAATACATTGAAGTGTTTGATCTCCTTTAAAAGTCACCCTATGATAACTTTTTTATTGGGATCTGCTCGCTTGGCAAGCATGTTAAGCACTGAACCAATGAATGAAATACTCCCCAGCTGTGAGTTTGTGTATATAAAACCTGCCAGCTCTTCCTCTCATAAACCTAGGAGATTCATAGCTAAGTGCAAAGTGATGTGAAATGACCTTCTGGCACTTCTTTAAATGATATAGTTAACATCTGAATGACACAAACTTGTCCTTGAATTAGAAAAGCAAACCAGAAGTTAATAGTTACAGAACTAATGCTCGCCTTTATTCTCCTAAAATTTCAGACCACAATCTCAAAATATTTTGTGGAGAGCAGATAGCACAGTAATTTCGTGAACTTAACAGTATGATAAAAAATATATTCACCATCTACCAGGTATCTTCCATATACAATATATTGCTACTAACCTATTCATATCTGAATGAAGTAGTTAATATTATCTGAAATATAACGAAAAAGAAAAATCTTTGGCACAACCTTGTTAAAACTTGTAAAATATTCTTCAAAGAAGAAATGTTTACATCAATGGGAAAATAATTTCCTAGTTTGCATATGTAACCTAAGTTCTTGTATTATAGTTAATTTTATACCCAACTATGAAAATATTTATATTTTAAGTAACACTTTAAGGTACCTTTATTAAATATTCTGGAGAACAAAATACTTAAAAATTGCTAAAAAAATCCCCCAAAAAACAAAAATAAGAAAAAATATTTCCAGCATATTACTAATCCTGCCTTTAATGTTCTTTTTTCCAGATGACAACATAAATCGATTATGTAGACAGGCATAGCTTCCTGTTGCTGTAAAATACCTAACATAATGCAGTCGATCACTTGAAATTCTTCTTGAGTATGTGATCTTTCAACATTTAAACAAGCAG
>NW_010517149.1:2230-19244 GCF_000687285.1 Phaethon lepturus
CTTAATAATAAGACATGGATTTTGTTCACCTCCAGTTTTAAATTTAAAAGATTTGAGGATGAGGAATGACTAAGTAAAGCTTAAATTTGAATCATCCAAGCTCAAGCCCCTAAATGGCTGCTAACTGGAATGTATCTGAAATTGCCAGCCTTCTCATGTACTCACAAGATAAAATCATGAAGCTGTGTGTGCAACGTGACTACTGGATGGATGTAGATTGCACTAGCAGTAATGTTCTCTGATTCATTTAACCCACAGTAGCTGCCAAAACAAATATGACAAAATGGGGCTGTGCTGTTTCATTTACATTACAAAGAATTTACCCTTCCAAAAATTACAGATTTTTTTTTTGATGGGATGAATCATGCCATGGGAATATGTATCTCTTTTTGTTAATAATAGCAAGCATCTGAATGGCTTAGACTAGATATCTAACTTCCATAGTTAGGTACCTAACTAAACCAAGAGGAAATGTATCCCATTAAAGGGTTAAATTGTATGTATAAACACTTATTTGCTTTACATGCAAGTCTAAAACATGTATGCACAGAAATCAGCAATGTTTAAGGGCAGCTCTTCTAGATGAGATATATTTACAAATTTATAACATCCCCACTTGGATTATACAGATTAAAACATAAATCATCTCACAGTTTCTGACTGCAAAGATCCAGATCCTAAACTTATGGATGAAGATTTTTTTTTTGCCATTAAGATTTTTAAGTCCATTTGTTGTGCAGAAGGTAAACTTTTAAGTTTTCTTATGTTTCTGGCTCACCGTCTGTACATTCTCTTTCTAAAATACACACTCTACAATGAGTCAGATTCTACCCATTTTTATTGTATTTATTATATAGCTATATAATCTTCTTACTTTAAGGAAGGAATGAACATTAAAAATGCATTGTACATTTCAAACAAATATTTTATTTTTATATTTATACCAAATAATAGTGGAAAATAAATTCATATTCAGTCATTCAATGAGCACTGAATGCATACTGAGAATATTCAATTTCTGTTGTGGTGGAAGGGTGTATTATTTGTTTCAAGCACAATGTGCAAAATCTACATATTTTCCTGGCTTTATTCAACCTGACTCCATTCTTACCCCCCTTCAGCTTTCTTCATTAACTCTCAACATTAACTTGACAAAAGAGTCAAATGAAAAGACATGTACCTGCCACAGTTACATCCACTCAGAGAATTTACAAATCAAAATAATATTCTGGCAATGAGCTAAATTAACATAAGGCATCATTTACAGTAATGTTGCAAATGTTTCCTTTCCATTGTGATATTACATCATAAAAAAAAAGAATATTTTGCCAATTGAATGTCTGATTGCATATTACCTTAATTAGGCTTATAGCTTCTAGGATGAAAACCACCTCTATGTCTGCCTGATACCCTTTGCACAATGACATCTCAGTTCTGGTTAGAGTTTTTAAAGTCTGTCACAGATAACACTGCTGTTTATACACTTTTGAATGAAGCTTAGTTAACCAACTGGAGAAAATTGCAGAAAAGGACTTTTGTACACTATTTAATGCTGAGCTCTCAAAGCTCACTTTTAAGAATTTACTGAACATCATTTTAAAGTTTTCACATGCTAGTACAAGATGCTCTGAAAATCTTCAATTAACAGCATGGTGTTAAAAAGAGAAATGACAGCAGGGCAACAGAGTTGAAAGAATGCCACGAAAAATGGAAAAGGGGCATGAACTTTCTATCCTCTATTGGTTTTACTCAGGCAGCAAATACTTCTTCCTATTGATAATAATAAATATTTGTAGGTACATCCTCAGTATTGCATGATGTTCACTCCATACTGCAGAAAACTGAGAAAATAAATCAGAAAACTGAGGTACCATAGTCTTAATCTAAATAGTTGTCATACTCAACTAAATTGAATTTAATTAGATTTCTGGATGGAGTATATAATCTTTTTAAAATATTTTTAGTTTTTATATGACATACCCTGTGATACAATCAGCTTTTCTATCTTTATGACAAATTCTCACAAGCACATAAGAAAAAATAGGATTTGTCTTAAAAAGTATAGTTTTTTTATCACCTGTGGATAAAAAAAAATTAAAAATGTACAAATTAATAATGGTCATTTTTCTTGTAATTTATGTGGTTTTGAAGTCATTCTCTTTTTGGGAAAGAAAGGTGGGCTGACTTATTTTTTATAAAATACATGGTACAACTGGATCATTGTCCCTTTCCTCTGAAATTAGTGTCTTGACCATTTACACAGCTGGGCATATAAGCATTTGGAACAGCCTTTGTGGTTTCACTCCATTTTGCTGACAAGTAATCATTGTTTGGACAATGCAGTCCCACTGACTTTGAAGTGGTTAATTGTATAAAAAGACAGTAGGAAGCTGACTAAGATTCGTATCTGTGGTAGCTTTTTTGATATTTCAGATCATCCTCTATCATCTCTACATCCCATTCAGAAAAAGATTGCTTAATTCAATAATTGTTTAGTTCATGGTTGAAAATATTGAAGCTAGATATTCAGGCAGGCATCTCATCCATTTTAATTTAAGATGGAGAGTTAAAGCCTCCACATTTTAAAAATGTCAGTCCATACATGTCTGCAACATTTCTTAAATGAAAGATGTACACAGCAGTGATGATGGATACAAGTTATTAAAAGCAAATGTTTTACTTTAACACAGCTAAGAATGATCATAAATACCATTTGGTTCATGTGAGGTTGTCATTTGGGACATCCTGCTTACTTATGTTCTTTCCTTACCTATCTTTTTTTTCTTTCCAAATGTAAACTGAGTTTGAAATCAAATCAAACGGTACTGAAATAACTCTAGTGTAACACAGCTTTTAAGCTGTCTAACAGTCCTAGATGCAGTGAGCTGTCTAACAGAAAATACATGTTGACAACATTGTTTGATCAATGTGTGTCTTCACTGGCAGAATAAAACTTGTACATGTACCTTACAGTATTTGCAAAAAAATTACTCTTTCAAGGATCTAAATGTTATCACTACTCCTCCCCCTTCTCCTCCTCCCAAACCCTTGCTGTTTGGCTCTATTTGTTTCTTCTCTCTGTTCCTTATTTAAAATAATTCAGGGCTATGTCAATACAAAGAAATTCAAGAAAAGACACAAGGAAAAGCTGAAAATGGTATAGCTGTATGATAGAAAGGTGTTTGTGAATACAAGCCAGTTATTCAGAACATAATAGTAGATTTTACCTTCCCTGTTTATAATAAGCAAACTCGGTCTGCCTTCATTGCCAAAATTCTAGGAAATCTTGTCCCAAAATGTCATGCTTATCAATAAGCTTGTCATTTTTTAATATTATATCTTGCTGTAAATGTAAAGCAAATGTACCATCTCCATGGAAACTATATATTTTCCCAATTGTATAGGTGTTTTTAGCTGCTTTATAGGAAAAAATAGCTCTGACGTACATTTCATATTTTTTGATGGCCACTGAGAATCAATACTTCATTTTGTGATACTATAGCTCATAAACCACACTTACATACCTTACTGTGTATGTTCAGCCTTTTTGCTCTAACAGAAAGTAAAGTTATTTGTTGAGGCAAGTTGATATAAAATTTATTTTACTGTTAATAATATTAATTTAAATAGAAGTCTAAATGACACCATTGTGAAGAGCAGAGCATACAAAGTAATTCATGTGTATCAGAAAAACAAAATGAAATCTTAAACATCTGCACTTATTTGTAACCAGTGCTGGATTTCAGTGTTGAACAATTAATGGTCATTACACCGTTTTATAATATCAGTGGGAGAGTGTCAAAGAAGATTAGTCTTCCATGTTTACAAAAGATTTTGCCTGTGGCATACTGTGCACTTTTGTGAATCATTTATCTTCTAGCTTAAACCTGTCATGGTAAGAAATATTGCAACTGTGATTCTGCATGACAGAATAATGAAACACTGAAAAAATGTCCACAATGCCATGACTTTTCCACAGAATTTTTGGCCTGAGACAGTGAATGGCTGCACATGAAACAGCTTTTCCTTTCACTCCATCAAAAACTAATCCAGGCCAATGAGTTCCCTTCTACATCCTGAATACTCTATTCCATTATTTGTATTTTTTTCCTACATTGACCTGGTTTTACCTTTTTTTTTTAAACTATGCTTTATTATAAGGTCTCATATACTCTGTTGGATGCCAAAACAGTTCCTTTAGAGCTCCCATTCAGCAAATATTTGAATACTGTATTTCACATGGAAAGCTGGAGCCATAGGGAAGATTATGGAGTTTTTGCTGTTTTCTTTAGGAAGATTACTTTAAATTATCTTATGTCAACTGCTTTCCTGGAGTGTTCCTTCATTCTCCAAAAAGCTTGTTTCAACTCTGTTGGTGTGAATCTACATGTCATGATGCACATTAACAATTGAATTCAAGATGAAATCTGGTGTTTTCACCCACAAAGGCCAGCATTTTTGGGGACCATCTCATCAGTGGGTGATCACTTTACAATCCATATCAAGCACTGCAAATGAAGGTCTTCTATCAGGATCCAAAGTAAAAGATTATCAAGTAATAGTTTCTTAAAAATTATCTTAAAGAGCTCAGCATTAAATATTTATGGCTATCCTCTGCAACTCTACTGGAATATATTGTGATGAGATAGAGGTGAAAGCTATTAGATAAAACAGATTGATTACATAAACCTTTAAAATTTCAGGCAGAAAAATAATTATCTCAAGTATAGAAAGCTTAGGTTAAATTGATTGTCAAAATTACTTTAACTTTGTCAATGGTTGTTACTGGAACAATTTTAGTAACAATAAATTAGAGAAAGAACATGGGTCAGAACAAAGACATATGAATAACTTACAAAAAAAAATACACCATTGTATAATTCAAACAAAGATTCATATATTAAAATTTGGGTTTTTGGTGCAAGGAATTCTGTTCCATATAACTGTAGGAGTATCATTGAAAAGAAAAAAATCTAGAATGGAAATATCTGGCTTGGCCTATTTGATGTGCCGTATCAGACTCATTTTTGAATGGCTGCAGCCAGGCATGTTTTTTACCTTTCTCTTTCACCACACAAGCATTCATGTTTTCTGTATTCACAAAAGTGAATTAATTACTTCCATGATATACCCTACAGGTACCTGGCCTAATTGTCAAAATATGCTCTTTAAACACACGAAAGAGAGTAAAGGTCTATCCCGAGGTAGGAAAGCCAAGAGAAATTACAGATACTCAATCATATCCCAAATACATCACTGAATTCTTGTATAGCAGGGTTAATCGTATCTAAACCATGATTTTCCTTCTTCATATCAGCATTTTACTTTTTTTTTTTATAAGCACTGTGAAAGGGTCAAACAGAATTTCTTAATACTGTTCTTAACATGCTTAGTGTGTAAAGAAAATGAATATTTGTCAAATTATTCCAAGTAACAATGCAGAACAGTGGGATTTTTCCTCATTTCCATGTCCTGTTTTGAGAATTCTGCTTTTATTTCCAGAAATCACAAAATTATATTTCCATCCAGAGTGTGCAGATATGAAGTACAGAGCATTAACACTTAAATTTATTTAATTTATTGTAGTAATTTCAACTCTTTATGTGTTCACATTTGTGCCATAAACTAAGTATCAGATTTGATGGAAATGAGAGGACCTAATTTTTCCAGTATATCTAAAAGAAATTAGCTAGGTCAAAAGCATACATTTGTAACAGCTAGAAATAAATAAAGAATTTTGAAAATGTATTTAATTATTCTAGAGGAATAAGTAGAGATTCCTGTGGCTTAGAAAACAATATTTTTAAATACCTGTTTATTTTGTAGTAGCTTATGCACATTTATGCTGTACATAAGAAAAAATTAATTGGATATTAGGGGAGTTCAGTCATCATGAATATGGCAGATGGATACACAGCAGTTCAAGAATTGTCATTAATTTGGATAAAATGTTTGCAGAATCAACATGAAGGAAGATTAATAAATATCCATCCCCTCCCCAGGCACCTGTTATTTGATGAACTGAAACGTGAGCAGTGGGTCAGAAAAAAATCCTACTTATCCAAGAATAAATCTGAAGCATGGATATTTAAAAAATAGGTGATATTGAATATGTGGCATACTGCTTACTAAGGAGTCGAAGAGAACAACGAACTATCAGCTGTCATCATAGGCATTGTTTAATAATAAAGTGAGATAAAATAATTCATATATCCAGAGAGATTAAACAGTGCTGTAAAAGCTCTGTCTTTGTGTAGGACAGATAACATCTTTAAACATTCATCTAGTCATCAGAAAAAATGTTAGGATGAGAGTGAAGTTTTGATGGAGGAGCTGGGAATCTACAAAGACCAGACAGATGCATGCTGCCCTAATTTCATTCCTCAGGGTAGACTATGTCATTGTCTCATGATGCAGAGAAGCCAAGGATTATAAGAGCAATATTACCATACATTTAAGACAAACATTGCTTCCCCTGCTTATGCAGACTTACTGGAGCCACGCTACACTTTCTAGAGCCTTGGAATGTGATCTTCGGTGAAAAGAAACCTTAACTGATAACACTAATATATTTGGCTAGCATCACAGCAATCTTCTAAGTTGCATGTTGGTTGTCACAGTGAGACAAAAATAAATGAAAAACTGTAATTTCAAAAAATAGTGGTAAATATAAATATTTTGAGAAGATAATGCACTCTAAAAATGATAAAAAATATAAACAGAAATATCAGTTTAAAATGTTTTTTTCACATTAATATTTTTAATATAAAACCAATCATACAAATCACACAGAATTGTTTCAAGCACCCAAGCAACAAACAGATGCATATGAGACCAGATCTACTTACCAAATTCCTTAGGAACAGTGATAGAATAAACACAGTTGTGACCAACACTATAATTCTTGGGGTAGTTTGGTGATAATACAGTGCCTTCAGAGCCTGTTGACCGGCTTCCACAGGGTGCTAGAAAGTGAACATAATCAGTTTTGAATAATATAATATCAGAAAAGAATAATTTTAAAGTGATTTCTTGTAGGTTGGTATATGTTATTACAGTAAATTTTATTACTGGATTAAATTCGTATATCACGTGAAGTACTGAGTATGTGCAACTTTCTCACATATCACAAGAGAATCGATGGCACTCTGCAGTTTTCCACATCAATTATGGGGTTTTTTTACCACTTACCAACCATCTTAATAAAATAATGATGTGCTTTATACACAGTGTGCTATTATTCACAACATACAAAACTGCTTTTCATTTGTAAGGTGCTTTATAGTTTCATAAAGGCATAACTTAGGTAGCCCTTCCACACACTAGTAAATTCTTATTCATGCCAATAGACTCATAATTCAAAATAACGTGTATAACTGCCCAAATAAGAAAGTCAGGATTCCTTGACTGACCATGATGTACCACTTATTTGTATCTCAATTATTTATAATATAATAAGCATAAAATTATGACTTTTCTTTAAGACACAAACCTCATTTATTTTAATATTAATAGCTATAATACTTGATAAAATGGCAGACAAATAACAATGCTATTTATTACAAGAAAGTATTTTTCTGAGGTTTACAGCAGAAGACAACATTTGGCATTATTCAAAACTGTTAGGCAAGAAACAGTGTTTTTTCTTCTTTTTCTTCATCAGATGTTCAGGTGCATTTGTATGAAACAGTCATTAAGTGTTAGTGTTTTAATATGTCTATTACCTGCTTCTCATATACACTTAGTAATTTAGTAGTTTCATCTATTGTCAAGATTATGGTATCTGTTTAGAATATTTCTTCTAAACACTTTGGACTATAACACATTTTTTCAGAGAATCATGGAGTCATAGAATAGTTTGGGTTGAAAGGGACATTTTAAGCTCTTCTAGTCCAAACCTCCACAATGAGCATGGGCATCTTCAACTAGATTATGTTGCTCTGATCTAGTAGATCAGGTCAGGTCCAACGTGACGTTGAATCTTTCCAGAGATAGGGCGTCTACAACCTCTCTGCGCAACCTGTGCCAGTGTTTCACTGCCCTCCTGGAGAAAAAATTCGTCCCCAGATCTAGTCTAAATCTGCCCTTTTTTAGTTTAAAACCATCACCCCTTGTCCTGTCGCTACAGGCCCTGCTCAAAAGTTTGTCCCCAACTGTGTTCAGTTTTGGGCCCCTCACTACAAGAAGCATGTTGAGGTGCTCAAGTGTGTCCAAAGAAGGGCAACAAAGCTGGTGAGGGATCTACAGCACAAGTCTTACGAGGAGCGGCTGAGGTAACTGGAGTTGTTCAGTCTGGAGAAGAGGAGGCTGAGGGGAGACTTTATCACTCTCTACAACTGCCTAAGGGGGATGTGACCCCCCTTAGGCATCAAATCCATATCTCTCCAACTTAGAGAGGATGTTTTGGGGGACACTGTCAAAGGCCTTACGAAATTCCATATAGACAACATCAGTTGCTCTTCCCTTGTCCACTGATGTAGTCACTCCATCCTAGAAGGCTACCAGGTTGGTCAGGCAGGACTTGCCCTTCATGAAGCCATGCTGGCTTTCTTGAATCACCTCCCTGTCCTCCATGTGCCTTAGCAGAGCTTCTAGGAGGATCTGTCCCATGATCTTCCCAGGCACAAAGGTCAGGCTGACAGGTCAGTAGTTCCCAGGGTCCTCCCTGGTACCTTTATTAAAAATGGGTGCAATATTTCCCTTTTTCCAGTCTCCAGGGAAGACTGGAGCTTCATTCTTCATCTGACTTCAACTTCAACTCAATTCAACTTCAACTTCAACTTCAACTTCTTCAACTTCAGCTGACTGCCCTGACTTTTTAAATATCATGGAGAGAGGCTTGGCAGCTACATCAGCCAATTCCCTCAGGACTCTGGGATGCATCTCATCAGGTCCCATAGACTTGTCCATGTTCAGGTTCCTCAGGTGGTCTCAAACCTGATCTTTTGTTACAGTGGGACAGCCTTTGCTCCTCCAGTCCCCATTTTGGAGGTCCATGTCTTTCCTGTGCTGAGTGCTCTAGAGCTGGACGCAGGACTCCAGGTGAGGTTTCACCAGAGCATATTAGAGGGGCACAATCACGTCCCTCGACCTGCTGGCCATGCTTCTTTGCATGCAGCCCAGGATATGGTTGGCTTTCTGGGCTGCAAATACACATTGCTGCCTTATGTCCAGGTTTTTTAACAAGTTTAATGTTAAATATCTATAAATATGGATATTTATAAATGTAAATATTTATCTAACAAATATTTTCCTCTGTTAAGACATGTGTCTTTCTAATATAAGTACTATTTAATGTTTTATTTGTGAAACACAAAAGATCTGTTTTTTGTAGTATGTTTTCAAAACATTAGTATCATCTTAATTATATTAAATAAGATCAAGGTTTTTTTTACTATTATTTCAGAGACTTCATTTCATTTCTTGTCATGGTAAATACAAGCTATGTATTAGTGTAGCTACAAATCATGTGTTTTAAGACTACTTTTAGTTAATTCACACAAATGTATGGTACAGTATACCACAAAAAGAACACATCCTTTAACAACTTAAGTCCCCGTCAATTTAGGCATGCATTTCTGTAATTTGTATTAACACTGGTTCCTTTCAGTATGGTGTAGCTGCAGCTTTTGACAGACTGCATACCTGAAAGGGGAACAGATGGTACCTACTGCTCCAGTCTGCATATACAGTTTGTAAATGATTTAATGGGATCGCATGAAAGTCATGGTATTTGAAATAGGTCAACAGAAAGATCTTGACTTTTGCTTGTGCGTGTGTGTGTGCATGTGGTAGATGTGGCACATATATTAGAGATTAGGAAATCAGTCAGGACCCAGAACAGGACATAGTCTTGGCGATGCTCAGTACAGCTTCACTGGTAGGCACCCACTCTGAGATATGGAATAAGCACTAAAACTACCACACGTCTGTGGAATATTGTTCTCTATGGCTAAAAGAATAATCTCAGTGTCTTCCCACAATCCACCATCATGTGAAATATCATAAATTCATGGTTTCTTTTGAAAATGTATTTAGATAATAGATTTATTGGTACTTTTTGCCAAGAGGCAACGGAGTCTTGGCTGAGCCTCACATACAGAGACTTATGTACCTTGATTTATTTGAAAAACACAAACTAGAAACTCTTCATTAGCTGAATGTGGTAAATATTTTTGATGAAACAGATCTGCTTACCAGCTTGTAAGTACTCAAGATTTTCTATTCCAGATTTTGTATGAAACAGAAGAGAATATGGAAGAATATAAGCAACAAAGGCACTAAAACTAGAGAAATAAATTGCCAAAAAAATTACTTCTCTCTAACCCCATTTCCTTCTTTACTGTTTGTGAATTGAAGAAATCAGTTACTGCAACACAGACCAATAATACCGTCCCTCTCCAGCACTCATACCATTAGTATATTTCCCTAATCAACAGATATACAACAATGTGCAAATTCAGGGTAAAAATGATTCCACTGAAGTCAATACCATTGACACCAAAAGTGACAGAATTTCACCCTTAATTTTTAATAAAACTTGAAGTATTAACACACAATAGGAATAGTTAAAATTAAGTTAATAGCTATATATTTAGTGCTCGGCATATAGCAGACCATTACTTATAAAGTCCAGATTTTTTTATATCCCTATTTTTTTATTCCTATAAGTTACACAGTTAAGCAAGATATTTGTGATTTTTACAAAACTACTAGTATGCTTAAAACAGAGCAAAATGATAAAAAATCCCAACAGTTTCTTTTAAATAAACATACATTTTTCCATAAATTCATTTAACTTAACATGCGTAATTTTTCAAATAAGAATAAAATTTAATGCAAGTTTTATAAGTTTTTATTTACTTCAGTGCAATGTCTTACACTATAAATTATTGTTATTAATAGTTGTACACTTAAAATCAAGAGTGACTTCTGAGTAACAATCGTTACTAAATATGAAACACTGTTCATGTTGTGTTGATGTTGTAACACTGTATAATACCAATAACATAGTGTAATATCAAAATGATGTCACCAGGACTTTTTTTTACAGCCAGGAAAAGAGAGAAACTGATTATGTTTGTGTCATGCACAAGAATTTAAGAAAGCTTGTACTCTTTCAAAGTGTTCTTGATTGTCTGAGGTAGAATTATTATTTAACTATGTATATATCTAGCCAAAATATTTCAAAATATTTGAAAGGTAGCATTGTCACAGCTGATATAAAAATAATCACATGGAATAATTTCATTGACAAATGCACATAAATTTCTAAAAGCGATTAAACACAGCAATTTTTGCTAATTAAAAAACATACAAAATACAATTTAGCACATTCAAAAAGCTGAGTGTTCTCATTAATACTAAGGTGTGATTAAAACAACTTCAATATCTCTAAAAGGTGAAGATAATGCCATTTTCTTTTTATAATTTATACTAATTTAAATGTTTATATAACAAATTTTCTGAAACATCTAGACATTTTTCCCACACATTGAATCCCATGAAAGCAATATACATCTGCACTGATTATATAGAGGTGACATATCTGGTTACATAAGGGAACAAAAGCCACAGTACAAGGCTGGAAGTAGGATTCCCAGCATGGTCCTTTAGGTGCAAAGTCTCTCAACAGAGTTGCCTACAGAATGTGCTACAATGTGTTCAGTACAGATTGGATTTAGAGATGAACTATTTAACTATTTGTCACTCTGACATATGTAAAGTTTAATTTGCAGCAACAACAAAATACTTGCGTTGAGTGTTTCATAGAAATTTCTTTCTCTTGGTGTTCTCATTCTGGACTTTTTCATTCTGCTCTTTCTGAGTTTACCTATTCCCTTATGGTCTCTCCCATAGCTTTCCAGTTGCTGCTGTAATGACTCTTTATCCTCACAAGAACTCACATTCCTGGGTCTCAAAAACAGATAATATAAAGGAAAGTTGAATCAAGTTGTAAGCACACAGCTGATCTTTGCAATCTGAGAAGATCTTTAACTTCATAAACCATTAGGTGGTAAATCATTTAGTTCTTAGAGCAAGAAGACTGTCCTCCAAGATATTTCTGAATGTATAAGGAAGGACAAAGGGGTTTATTTGGTATTTTAGTAAACGGATAGATTTCACTGACTATATTTCTTTCCTTACATTTTGGGAAATGCTTACTTTAAAATGCCAGAATTTTTAGGAAGAGTAGATTCTACCCTGACCATCACTAAACATTACTAATCAGAAATCACAGGTGGATCCAGGGACATGAAACCATAGCTAGAGTGAATTAAAAACATTAATTTGATACAAAAATCAAACCTATTTTTGCCTCTGGAAAATATCTAGTATTGAGTTGTCTGGCTGGATATATTAATTCCACTAGCACAAAGATACCTATTGACTTTCACTTGTGCTTATTTCAGCTATGTAGGTGTCATTGCCTTTGCACCAATTTTACAGTGCAGTGTTTCATTTATTTTCCTAATAATTACAAAGTTAAAAACTGAAAGATTGTGAAAATCAACATGTCTAATTATTATGCTGTGCATTGAAAGATCTACCAACAGTAAAAATTCTAGCAGACTCATCACACTTACAAATGTAAACCATATTTAACATAAAAAGCAGCAAATGCTGAGCATCATTTCCTTAAGAATGAAAAAAATCCTGCAGAATAAACCAAACCAACTAATAAAGCAAAAAAAAAAAAAAAAAGTTCAAAGGGTAAATAATATTGTCTAATGTAATTCTCCGATAGTATTCCAGTATTTTTAATAATGTTTGCTTAGACTCTGAAATACTGTATCACTTTCTGTATTTATTTCTGTTTTAGTTTATCCTCTGACATATAAAAATACTACTCAGTATGCTATCCATGTCCTGCTTTCCAGGATCAGCTATGGAACACTGATAGGAGAAAAAGGTAGTTGCTTATAGTAGGAATGTGATAATGAGTTTATGGATGCATTTCTCACTACTTCCTTGAAATATTATTAAGTGTTAATGGCAAAAAGTTCCTTTTCTGTGTGTGCTGAATTTACTGTAATGATACCTTGTCTTGTAAAATAGCACTCACTGCAGCCCCTGAAAAAGCCCTATCATAACAATAACAAATTATCACCCACTCTGTATCTTAAATTGGTAAGCTTTTTTATCTGGAATATTACCCATCTTGATCATTAGTATTCATGCACCTTTGTCAAAGAGCTAAATTCTACCTCTTTACGGCAATGCATTGAAAAAGTAAATAGAGAATACAAAATAAAATGCATTATCATCAGCAGTGACACCTTTTCTCACATTTCAGCATATGCCGGTTGTAAAAGAAATGTAGATGATCACCACAGAGAGGCATAATCACACAGCAGAACCACGGATCCCTGTAATCTATACCTAACTACTGCTATAAAGTGAAATTTTCTATAGCACCAGCAAAACATTGCAGGGTTAAAAGATCCTGCAATGTGCTTATTGCTCATATGTTTTCCATCATGCCTTTGCAGTTTAACCAAAAGAAAGAACTCGCAAGGAAAATGTTCAGTAAAAAAACTGTGAAGAATGGACTACATAAGTATGAGAATCAATCTCAGATCTCTTCAACTTTTAAATAAATGAATATTTTTGCTACCAAGTATTCTTCTGCAGCTTCAAGCTTTTAATTCCTACTACTGTTTTCTTAATTCCTACTACTGCTTTCAGATTACCTACTTTCTAGATCCTACAGCTAAGATCTAATAGAATTTAATTGTAATTGCAGATTTAAGTGCCATATTGCACCATCCATTTTTAAGCAGTGGAATCAATGGGGAATACTGCTTAAAAATTGATGGCACAATATGGCTTTATGTCATGCAGATAAATTTGATTATGCAGCTACAAATGCAATAAGAATGAAGAATAACAGTGCATAAACTCTGCCAAAGGAGGAAAAATATGCTAAGGGAATACTGACTTTTTATCTAATGGGCCACTGTTTCAAAATCCAGACTAGGATACCTAATTTAGTTGGTCTAAATGAGTGGGTTAAGAAAAATAATTATTTGGTGACATGATGTATGTTTTTAGAATTTAATATATTAAATAATTGATCAATATTTTTCCTAGTCTGATTTAATACAATGTAATTCTATTTATTCTTTTTAATCCAAATGACCAGATTTTCAGTTGTAATGATTTCTTGCAGTGGTTAAGTCAAGAGTAATATATAGGCAACAAGAAAAAAAATAAAGTGACTGATATATCATCACATGGAAATGAAATAATAAAAAAAATCATGCAAAGGAAATCTTAACAGAAAAAAATATTAGGCAAATTTCTTCCAAACTTCCAAATTATAGACACTTTTGTTATGGATATCAGTCTGCAAATGTCAATGTGAGAAGCACCTAAAATTGTTTTGACAGTACAATGAATATGGAAAAGACAATCGTGTCTCTAAATATATATTTAGTTGCTGTTTGGAAATACATAAATACATGAGAAATAAAAAGACATCAAGAAATACAGGGAGAAAGTGCACCATCATACAGCTGGAAAGCAGTACCAAGTAAAATGATATCATAAAGACTATGCAAGCTTTCTATGCTGTCATCTCTTCAGTCTTCACAATGCAATTTAATTATGGCAATCAAAATCGATTTAAAAAATGAGAGAGAAACTCAGGCCAATATATGTTAGTAGTATTTGAAAGTGGTTAATTAAAACAAAGGCCAACAGAAGCTGGCAAAATCTCTTCAGGAACTCAGGAACTTATCAAATCAGAGCCTGAATCATTAACAGAAACTGGAGAAATTATGACATTATTAAAAAAAAAATACCAAACAAAAAACCTCCCTGAGAAATTCTAAGTAGCAACTTAAAAAAAAAATTAGCAAATATAGAAATGCAATATCAAAAGCGACTAGCTGGATATTGCATAAAACTGAAATGATCAAATATCGTGAGTTTCAATACAACATTGCTGTAGACAAAAACACTTCTAAGCTAGGTTTTCATGTATTAGACATAGAAAGTAACATTTCTGGTCCATTGAAGAGCAGTCTCCATTGAAGAAAGTCTCAGCAGGGACATCACATCAAGTTTTTGGTATGAAAAGAAAAACAAAAAAGAAAAAATTAAAAAAGCAGAAAAGAAAAAAAAGAATGTTCTATTATGATGTAGCAGGAAATTTGGAAATATTTAGTTTTGCTTAGTCTCCAAAAGAGAAGAACAGACCATGCGAACACTGGTCACTTTTTGAAGATGTGGTAGATTGAGATAAAGATTAGAGAAATTAATTTTTCTTTTCATCTAGAAATGATAGGACAAGAAATATCTGCCAACAATTTTAGTAAAATCAATTAATTTTAGATATTCTCATAACTACTTTTGGGAGGTTATTGAATTTCTTGGTGATTCCTGGAACACCGAGACATGCAAATATCTGTCATAATTTGCTAAGTATATCCAAGCAGAGAGGAGACAGTACTTCACCCTTTTATTATTGGTTATGTATCTACCCATATTAATTGAATGTAGCACAAGAAAAAGGCACATTGCCTCTGTACAATGCATATGCAGCTCTGGATGTGGAAGGCCAGTCCATGGATGATGTGGACGATGGCCCAGATACACCAGAGCAGTTGCCTAGGTCAGAAAGGCCTACCCCCTGCATCATGACCACCCCCTCAGGGAAGAAAAGATAGGTTATAGCTGTAGGAAACTCCATTCTGAGGGGAACTGAAGATCAAGGACATAATAGGAAACTTCCTAGCCTTGTGAGGCCCTCGGACTATACTCACTACTGTTCTGCCATGTGGGTGGTGATGAAGCTGTAACTCATAGTCCAAGAGTGATCAAAAGAGACTTCAGGGCCTTGGGATGGTTCTAAGTGTATCTATCTGGAGTGTTGGGATCACCCTGCAAGGGCTCAACCTTAAGGAGAAGCAGCTGTGGCATTGAGAAGCTGGTAAACAGCTGGACACCTGCAGGGCTCAACCTTGAGGAGAAGGAGCTGTGGTAAACAACTAAGAGGAAGCAAAGGAACGCATGGACATCTGCAGGCAGCGAATCCTGACTGTGTTAGAAGCGCATGGACTGTGTGTAGTAACCAATCAGGACGCATTTTGTGGCTTGTGAGAGAGCTGTAACTGTATAAAAAGCAAGTGCCTGTAGCAATAAACGTCTTTGGCTTGAATCCCCACCAGAGTCCGTGCGTTAATACTCCACACTGGAGCACAGGTTATTTCTTCCTCTCTCCTTCCAGTTGCAAGCAGCAACATAGGAAGAAACCGAGGGACCCAGTCTTTTAGTGCATGGCTCCATGGCCAGTGTTACCACCACAATTTCGTGTTTTTTGATAATGAGCTGGCTGACATGGCACCTGGCTTGCTGGCATCAGATGGGATTAACCTTTCTAAAAGGGGGGAGAGCGTCTGCTTGCACACTAACAGGGATTATTGACAGGGCTTTGAAGAAGGAGGCAGATAATATAAGGCTGACCCACGACAAGCTGTGGGATGACACACAAGGTGAGGGGGATGGGGTGCTAGTGAGGCCCCTCAGCCTGTTGCACCAGAGAAAGACCTCAAAGGTTACTAAAGGGTGTTACTCTAACGTGGTGACGTGGCCAACAGCCCAGCTGAAGTGCCTCTATTTTGATGCATGCATTATGGGCAGCAAACAGGAGGAGCTGGAAACCACTGTGCTGTTCGAAAGCTATGACCTAGTTGCCATTACTAAAACTTGGTGGGATGAATCAATGGGTGGCTCTCAATGACTAGTGGCTGTTCAGAAGGGACAGGTGAGGAAGGAGTGGCAGAGATGTTGCCCTCTATGTCAGGAAATTAATAGAGTGTGAAGAGCTGTCTCTGAAGAATAGCCATGAGCAGCTTGAAAGCTTATGGGTAAGAATCAGAGACCAAGGCAACAAAGGGAACCTTGTGGTTGGTGTTTACCACACGCTGCCTGACTAAGGGGAGTCTATTGATGAAGCCTTGCTAATTCAGCTACAGGAGGTCACAGAAATCACAGAATCACAGAAACA
>NW_010517150.1:0-24782 GCF_000687285.1 Phaethon lepturus
TGTTAGCTCTTATCACTGAAAATGTGGTTTAAAAACTTAAAACCTTGTGTCTTTTAAACTTTTGCACAAGGCATACTTTGAAATGATCATTGCTCTTAACGGAGTATTAGTACTCGGTCAACTAATTGAGAGACCAATTGCTGGAGCTGTGGTAGTGACAAATCTGACAGTCCCTTGTGACTTTTCTTACCATGTTCCTAATGCATAGCGCTGATTGTTTACTTCTGTAGAAATCCACTATTAAGTACTTACGAGCTTCATTTAATTCCTTTTTTAATTACATGATATTGTGGGTTTATTTTTGTCTCTGTGTGAAAAGTAAAAAGTCTGTTTAGGGATTAGCTTTGGGGTACATTTGATAGTCGCTGGAAATAAATTTTGTATCATAAATGCATTTGAGCTTCTTTTCAAAAGAGAAACTGTTCTGAGCTAGGCTCTCATTAAATAAACACTTTGAATTACTGATTTTTTTTCTCTCATTCCTCTACCCAATTCCTTTTGGCTTCACGATGCTTTATTCTAAGCTGCAATCCAGCAGCAGATCAAGGAGGCTTAGGAAGAAACATCAGATGGTTTCGGTTAGTGTCCCTACCACTTGGAAAATAAACATGCTAGTACCATATGCTGCCCTGACTTTATTAAAACAAATTACCTCAAAATGGAAACAAGGTATGTCAGCATACTTGCTAGAACCATGAGACTAATAGTGTCTTTTATCATTTACTCTTTTTTTTTTTTTCTTTTTTAAACTATTATTTCACTGAGGGAAGAATCCTCTTTCCTGAACACAATGCTATATAAAATGATTAATTCCAAGTTCAGCAAGCTGCAAAGAACACCATTGTGCCCAATTAAACTTCTTAAAATAAAAAAAGTATGTAATGTTATGTTTTAAAGTGCTTGTATTATTCCAATTCTAAAATCTCTGGATATTGGGGGCAGAAAAAAAGTGTAATTGTAACATCAGAGTTTTCAGGTCTGAATTTCTAACTGTATTGACCCTTAACTCTGCCTAGTATCTTCAGCAAAGAGATAGCCCAGGGCCTTGGACTCATGTCTGAGATTTGCAAATACAGCATGATTTCCTAACACAGGACTTGAATCTTCTACTAAAAAAAAAATTAGGCTGCATTTAGGGATGAAACTTTGTAAGAGGAATGTAACCTGGTGATTGCGTGGAAAAGTACTGGTCTCTTGAGACAGGTTAGGTTAGGTTAGGTTAAAAAAATAAGCTTACTGTCATGCATAATTACAAAAATGTTGGCTTTGACTTTGTAAGCCTTGGCATTAGTTTGGAGCCTGCTCTTGTGGAAGCACTGATGACGTTGGTGAAACTGTTTTTTTGCAAGGCTTTACCTGCACTGAACCGCCTGTCAGTCTCGATCTTGATATATATATGTGGGCCTGTTTTGCTAAAAACCAGCAGAAGTTTGTTAGCTTCTAGTTAAAACTATCTATGTGAACATACTTCAAAATATCCCCCTCTTTCTTCATCCCATTTTTCTGTAGTCTTAAAAAAATGTCTTAATATAGTTGAAAGCAACTGTGAAGAAGTGATACTAACAATAGCAAAGTGAAACGTGTAAGGATATGATGTGTAGTAGACATTTGATTAATATAAATTAATGTCATAAATCAACAAGATGCTGCTTATTTAAAAAGCTATTAGATATTAAGAGCTGTAACTAAAGAAAACGGCGTTCATTCAATGTTAAAATGCTCTCAGGTGTAAAAGGCGCCAGAGGAAAGCAATTTTCTATTTGATACAGCAGTGGCTTGTCTCTGATATTTAAAAGTTCTTGCTGATTCGGTTTGCAGAAGCAATTTTAACGTGACCCTGTTGACTTGCATACCGTGTAATTGCTTTATTAGGTCAATGGAGTTTGTTGTTTAGAAATTGTAGTGCCTTTCGAAGATGAAAATTCTTTTAAATATCAGTATTAAAGTATATAATTGTTGGGTCATGATGTCTACAGAGCAATATTAAGATAATAATGTTGCCGTGTATGCTTTCTGTTTTTATGGCCCCAATTCTGTAGAAGTTTGTGCTTTTTTATGTTTAATTTTAAATACCCAAGTATTTCTTTCGGAATTAGTGGACCTGTTCTTAGGCTTAATGTTAAGCCTGCATGTAAATGTTTTCAGGGTCAGGATTTATGTTCATGAAGTTCATGGGATAAACCTGTCATGTGTTTTCATACTGACTATTCTGTATTCTGCATGAGCTAACGTAGGTAACTGACTTCTGCATTGGAACTGGGGGCTGGCTTGTCTACGGACACGTAAAGGGATGCTCCCAGCCCTGCTGCTGCGTTCCAGTGCTCTACCTGAGCTGACTTCCTCCTTGCAATGTGCTTTGCAGTATTACAGGCGTCTCTTTTATTTCTAAAGTATTTTTACTGATACAAATGTGCATAGATGTCAGTCCTTAACATTCCTGTAGATGCTTGTTTCAATTGATGTTGGTTTTACAAGTAATTTGGGGGCTGGAAGAGAAGGAGAGTCTCCTGCTGGGTCTCTCACACTGAGCTGTGCACTAGATTGTGAAAAGAAAAGCTTAAGTATGCAGTTGTCTGATATAAAATCAGGTAACTTGTGAACATGCAGGATTTTCAATTGTTTTGTATTTCTGTGATTTTACTGTTCAGTTAGCGGGAGCTATTTAAAAAATGGAACCTTGGGGTAACATAGCTCAGTATTTGCAGCCTCATTTTTGTTGTAAGTTGTGATGTTGCTCTGGGGTTGTGATATTTTGTTAAGAGTGTCTATAATTTTCTTGCTGTCATGACAGCAGAACAGACCAAATCAGGTAAGAAAGTAATTGTGAGGTTATAAATGTCAGCTCAGTATTATATAGAAGTTAATTTTTGCCCAGGCAGAGTTGGTTTACTTTGGGATGGAGTGATAGATGTTGCATTTTGCCTGGCTGTTTTTCCTTCATTCTACAGAGGAGAATGTGTTTTTATATTTCATTGCAGAGATTTGTCATGCTTAACTGCTGTTTCATGGAGAAATTCATACAGAATTTTTATGAAGAACCCTTGTTTGTAGAGCAAAATGCGATTTGATCAAGGAGTATATCCAATATATGAACTGATGTGGTGTTAAAATGTTGTAAATGATACTAATAAGTAGTTCTAGATCACGAAGAAGAAGGAATTATGACTGACTTGTCTTGTTCCTACCAAAAACGTTTCAAGCAGTAGAGCACAACTGACAGTGGTATGTGTTGAAGTAGAACCCTTCTGTGTCTGCGCGAAGGAGGAAATCCAGCAGCTGTAGAAAGGCAAAGCGGGGTTTTTGGATCAGGCTGCCTGGAGTAGTGTAGGGCTGTGAGATATTATTCAGCACAGTGGGGGAAAAATGATGGCAAGCTACCTGCTTCTGCACTGGCGGGTTCTTTGCAGTGGGAATGATTTTGAAGTGTGCTATAGGCTGTGCTCCTCACCCCAAGCCCTGAGATCGCACTGCCACTGCATGTTCCCGTCATTCCCTCCGAAGAGGGAGGTTCACAATTCCAGTGGAAGGTGTCAGGATGCCGATGCCGTGCATCCCTGGGGGCTGGCTGCTTAGAAAACAGTTGTGAATAAGCTAATAATGATAAATAAGTTTATCATTGGGTTCAAGTCAGTGTTCCTATACATTGACACTTTTATTAGCTCTTGCAGTTGTACTCATCATATAAACTTTTTTTTCTTTGCATGCAATTTTTGCTTGAATCTGAGCTCTTCTCCACAGACAGCTGTCTCTTAATGCAGTGTCATTTTCAAAATTTTGGCTCTGAAAGGCCAAAGAATGCTAGGGATGGAGAATTTTTAAGCTCTTACCTTCCTGTGGTAAGGAAGGTTCTTTGTTCTTCAGATCAGTGCTAATCCTCATTTCTGAGTTCATACGTAGGAAAAGGAAAGCTGGTGCAGCAGAGGTTTTTGGCACATAAGAAGCAAATGGAAATTCAAGGAAAGCTAGCAGATGGAGGTAAAATATTGCTAACTTTTGTACTGAAACCAGTTTGTGGAAAGCAGTTTTTAGCAGTTGCTATATCGTGCTCGGATAAGCTGTCATGTTCTGCCACAGGAATGTTGTGTTTGCTTTGAAAGGACCAACCCATGGGGTTTTTTTTCAGACACAAAGCAACATTTCAGAATCTAGGCGTGTCGTGATTTTTCTGACTATCAAGTTTTGGTTGGCATTCCTCACCGATTCTCAGATCTTCCAGTGCTCTGCTTAAAAAAAAAAAAAAAAAAAAAAAAAGCTTTGCTGGTATCAGTGAGCCTTCTTTCTTGATGCATTTTACTTTGTCATAATGTGAATGTGCTTTTGTCTGCGTACCTTTTATTAGTCCCCAGATGAAACGAGCTGTATCAGCAACATACTCTTAGGGCAGTAGAATAGAGCCTATACTGGGGTTTTCTGTGGGTATAGCGATCTTGTCCAAATCGTTCCCCTAATTGACATAGCTACCTGCTACACCAGCAAAAACAAAACAAGAAAACCCACAATCCTCACAAGGCTCTTAAGCTAAGCGCATTTTGACTTCAACACCGTTGGTTCTTCACTGCCTTCAGTAACAGTATTCAAAGTCCATCCTATGGTGGGGTAGCCTACATGGAGCAAGTCACATTTGAAGGAAAGCACTGGAGATGTTGGTATCTGTATGTCCTTCATGGATAGTGCGCTGAATATCTGCAATAGATTAAATACTTAAATAAGGACCTTATTAAATCACTTGTACACATTTGGAGGTTAAAAGTTTCTGGAAAAAAAAAAGTAACAGCTATTGCTGCTTCATGCAGAGGACCGATGTCTTATTGTTTCTTCTAAGTTCATGCTTTTTTTTACCAATAGCCCACCCTTCCTGGTGTTCTTGCCTCTTTTTATTAGCTCTGTTCCCCTGCCCCATATTGTTGCTTTCTCCTATATTTTTTTTAAATCAAGTTATTTAAAATTGGTTTGTAACCAGACTGTAAGTGCAAGTTGCTCGATACATCACAAGACCACGTAGATCTTAATGTGTTGATACACTTTTCTGGTCACATTCAAAGAGTTTACTGTAAACCCCATTCTGATCATAAAGCTGTAACTGTACCCTTGGTACAGTATGTATGCACCATAGCTATCATCCAACTCCCCCCAGGTCCCTGGGGCTGTCCTGACTGTTAATTGAAGTAACTTGTTTTTTAAACTTGAAAAAGTGCATTTTTTTAAGTCAAGCTTCTTCCGGAGCAGGTTGATGAGGATTTCCTTCAGTTGGGCCTCTTTTTTCCTGTCTTTATGCCTTGTTTGCTCTAGAGGGGTTTTCTCAGCTGTTTATTGTTACTGGCAGAAGCTAACGAAGGCTCACCCAGTGAATTGGTAAAATAGTTCTGTGTCTGTGCTAGATCTTGCATTTATGTTAATTAAAAAATGAGTACAAGTCAATTCCTGGACTGTTTTTACAAGTAGCCCGTTACTAAGCTGTCATTGCTCCCTCTAATGAAGATTGAAGCTTTAAAAATCACAGGGTTTCCTGCCTTACACTCAACCAGTATAAAATGCTATTCGTTCAGTATTGAATGCCTTCAGAATTTAGGTTGGCTTCTTAACTATTTTAATTCCTTTTAAATGCTAAAGGAAAAGCTAATCTCACCCAGGTTATATTAGGCTGAAAATACAGATATGTTTGTGTACTTGTAGATCTGTCATGCATTTCATCTGAATGTCTTAAAACGGTATGTAAGTTAGATCTTTACATACGCATTACAAAACTTCCTAAGAATTCAGCGACAACCACCAAATGTGTTTCTTTCTCGAATCTCCAGGTAAAAAAGGTATCTTTCTGCTTCGTCTGGCAAAATAACCACTCTGCCTTCCTGTTATCTGGGGGATGGCTCAGCATGTCTGTTGAGTGCTGATACTTTTATATTCTATAGCTTCTGATACGTGTCTGTAGCTGCAAGTGACACGAGCTGAATTAGGCTTCACTGTCTGTACAGCAGCAAATATACCTGTCGTGGTGTATTTATACAGCGTGGGCATGATCCCACATCAATAAATAGTCACGGTTTTAGTCCTGGGGAGTTTTTCCCCACTTTGAAATCCATTTTGACTGATAGCCGCTGACTTCTCTATTGGCTGTGGCTCCCTGCTTTCTGCAGGGAAAATAACTTTCCAGTGAAGCAGAAGTGAAGGTGATTCACTAGTGGTAAAAAGGAGAATCAGCAGCACGGCTTGTCTGTGCACTTGACCTGAACTGTCGTGCCACGTAAGCAGAAAAAGAGAATCTATGGGAAAATTAACACTAAAGTGAGTGGTAATACAGAATTTTCGGTTACTGGAGTGTGAAATGAAACTGTTACAGTTCTTTCTTCTGCAGTAAGGGATGCGTGCCATCGATTAGAGAAATGCTGTAGAAGTGTAATGCTTTCCTAAGTCATATTTTGAAAATTTCGAAAAGCTATGAGGCCAGGAAATGTTCGTAACTGAATGTTCATAACGTGCCATTATGAAGTGGAAGACACTGGATGAAGAACTTTTGGGTACAGCTTGATGTGTTACCTCCTACAAATGATCAGAAGCATATGAATTTCACAACAGGTTATCACTTATCTTAAGTCTCATTTAGTGAAGGCAACTTATTTCACACATTACTGGCACAGCAATGTCAACATTGTGCTGTGATTTTTTTTTTTTTTTTTAATTGGCCTTAAAGGGTCAAAGAGGAAAAATTTCTGTTTTAGCTGTGACACTGACTTTGAAGATAAAGAAGATGGTTTGTTCTGAAGCATTGATATAGGTGAGGCCATGTATACCTCAAAACCTGCTAAGCAGGTTAAGTTGAAATGTAGGAGAGAAGGGACTCCACTACAGTGTCCCCACATGTGTTAGGAGCAGTTGCAATCCTGTATATGCTATTTTTTAGGGGAGGTATGACATGGCGAGTCCTACTAAGCCATCCCTACAGCTTGACTGTACAACTGAATCTGCAGTGGTGACTCTGTGGGGTCCTTTGTGGCCGTGAGAGTCCTCCTGCCTGTTCTGCTCACGGGGAAGTCGCTGAGTTCGCCACAGCTATGGCCACTTGGATATAGCAGGGTGTCCCTTACGGGATTTCTTTGCTAGAGCAGAATTGCTGCTGGTACAAATCTGGCTAGCATTCTACTTGTCCTTTAACATACTTTACATATATGTGTCTATAGATAAAATTAATTTCTATATATAAATAAATACAACAGTATAAAAAGGAAAAAAACAAACCCTGTAAATGTTCTTTTTTTCCAACATTTTTTTTTCTCCCTTTTCTTTCTTTCTTTTCAGATCTTAACGTAGAAATCCTTCCAAATTTAGCTCTAACATTAAGCATTTCTTACGGAAGAGTGAAGTTGAAATATAGTAGGTAAAGACGTTACAGAAATCCGATCCAACATGTTTTTACCAACTTAATTACTGTTCAATTCTGTAGTTTTTGCTTTTACTTCTTAGTTATGAAATAACTTCATTCTTCCGGTGCTGTCAGCAGTTACAGCAGAGAGGAGCTTGAATGATGTGTTGTTTAAATAGAAGATCTGTATAAATGTTATTAATTATCGCCATTGATTATAGAAAACGTCATGAACAATTTATGGGTTTTATTGGGGGGACTTTCACATAAATCATCACAACAAAAATTTGGAAAACAAGTAAATGAGGGATGAAAAATAATAACATTTATAAGATAGAATGAGTTGGGTTCTTAATTTTCCAGCTGATGAATAGGTGCATATAAAAAGGCAGATACCAGATTACTTTTGCTATCATGATATATTTTTATGTGGTGCAGGGGTTAAGTTCTGTTCTTATTTAATATAAACTCATTTAGTTTTGTGACTTGAAATTAGCCTACTTCTCAAATTTGAAATCAAATGGAAGCAATTAAAAAAGTGGAGTAACCAATCAATTAATCAGCTATTAAAACTGTATTTAAATACATCTAAATATTTGTTTATAAAATTGTATTTAAATAGATTGATAAAACTCTTCTGTGGAAAAAATGTTCTGCCTTAACATGAATTGAAGAGGATTAGGATTTAATAAAGTGAATTACTGTTTTCTGTTTGAGGGGGAAAACATAATTTCCCACAAGGTTTTGCTTTTAAAACTACCATCTTTCTTCCCAGATGCTCTTGAATACATCTGCATTGTTTTAAAACAACTCTAATCTTTAATACGATTATGTGTAAACTTCCTTTGTTTACTGAGGGATTTTTTCAGAGTATCAATTTTATTTACAAATCCTCCCTTTCTTGGTGCATGCTGTAAGTCTGCATTGCATGCTCTAGGCAGTGCCCCCAGTGAAGCCGACTGACGTCAGTTATTGATGATGATTCTCTGCGCGCTGGGAAGCGAGATGGAGCCTCCGGTCTCGGTTCGTGGTGCGTTCCCAGCATAGGCTGGTGAGAGCAGGTGCAGGAGACGCCAGAGCCGTGCCTTGACTTGCAGCGTAAGCATAAGCAAGTTACTTAAGAGTATATGGGGTCGGGAAGAGAAAACGGCTGGAGCTGAAGTTGTCATGTGCCTCTTAAGAACTTGGTCACTGTGTGACCAAGGAGGGGTGGGGAGAACTGGAAGGCAGTAGGTAAGCTAAAAAGTGGCATTTCTTAATTTTGTAAATTAGCTCGCAGCCTGAATCATCATGTTTTAACATTGCTACACGTAATTTTTGGCATTGTCTTTTTAAATGACTGCAACAGTTGCAGCAACTACATCATTAGTAAAATCTTTACTGCTTATGAGGTTTAGAAGGAGCTGGCAATACTGCCTAAGCTATAAGACAGCTTAGAGACAGGAGAAAACTTTAATATCCTATAGAGGAGAAGTAGTCTGCTTGTTTTTTTTTCTGGAGGCCAAAATGATCAGTGAGGATTTGGGACCGGGCAGGTTTCCCCCACGGCAAGTTCTCTCCAGGCTGGCAGCCTCTCGTGGGTCCGGCTGCCTGGGTTGTGTTCGCTCTTGGGTATCGTTACGGCAAGCTGTCTTCAGGCTTTCTGAGGAACAGACAGAAGAAGGGAAATACAAATTTTTTTCGAGACCCAATGTGGAATTTCTTGGGACAGAGCAGGCTGCGCAGGCTTCACGTTTGAAGTTGTCAGAATCTATTGTAGGGAGAAGGGTCAGATGTGAACACACGGGAGGCTGGTGCTTGCCCAGCAGCACTGCCCCTGCACCCATGGGTGCAGGAGTTCGAGCACCACACGTAGTAGGGGGAAGTGAGAAGGAAGCAAAAGAGGATGTGTCTTCGAAGGACGGATCGGTGCGGTGAGAGCTTCCCTCGCTGGCAAAAGCCTGAGTAAGCAGGTGGGGCTGGCAGCGCGCCCTGAAGGGTAACGTGGTCGGTCGCCAAGCCGGAGGGGAAGGCGAAGCCCTCCCTTCTGCCAGGGCTCTCGGGAAAGGGGCTGTGAGAAGGCCTCTGGCTTCTGCCTCTCGTTTCACCTTGGGTGCTGGGAGGAAGAAATGATAGCTAGGACCGAGGCGGTGCGAGGCTAAAACCCAACAAACCACCACCCGTGTGTCGGTGGCATTTAGAACTGTGTTGGTTTCTCTGGTGGGCTGCGAGCAGCAGCCGGGCTGGTGTCGACTCCCCACCGCCGGGCTGCCGGCCGCGCTAGCTGAGCTTTTATGGTGCCGCTGAGGCTCTTCCTGGATGTCAAGTCTGTATTGGAGAAATACTGCCGAATTGTTTTTAGCGCTAATGCAGGAGAGGCCTAGCTGAGCACAGAGACAGTGATATTGTTAATTTTCCAGGCTGTTGCTATCTTACTCTCAGCTGTCCCTAGACACCATCACCATTTTATGTTTCCTCTCTAACGGCATGAGCCAGGATGTCATAATATCCAAAATCAAACGTACCAGAAAATACAATAAATTAGAGTCGGGCTAGCAGAGTAATTGAAGAATAAACTGAATTTTAAACAACGGAAGATTGCGTTACGAACTGATTGCTATGCACAAAATGCACCAGAGGAGTGTGACTTCATGTAGATTTACTATTGATGGCAGCATTTCCTAGATTGCTACTGGTAATAAAGAAATGAAAATGGTTTGAACCTTTGAGTTAGTACCACAACATAATACTGCAGCGCAGGAGAAGTACCATTCTAGTTACACTGCAAAGTAATTCTGGAAGAAAAATTCTCTCGGTGCTCTATTTATTTATTTATTTATTTAAGAGGTTTACATGTATTTAGCAATTCTGGAGCTTATAAAGCCACAAAGTAAATGCAGGCTTTGATGTGGAAAGAACTAAATTTGTCCTCAACTCCTAATGTGATTCTTCTACAAGAAATTACTTGGGAAATGCAGCAGTAAAGTGGATTCCTCTTAATTCAGAAAATTGAATTAATTAAAAAATTAAATTCCTTAAGGACATTTGCTGTCCTTAAGGAATTCTAAGGTGGTTTGCCAGGTCAGTTTTACAGGAGATAGTCTGAGTATTGTTTGACTAGTTCTCCTGTATTTTTTATTTAATTAAAAACAGATAACACACGTACGTAAGACATTTTAAAAATAATCCCCCAGCTGTGATGCTGGTAGCGATGGCGTAAGAAGTTGTGGTTTTGTGAGCTAGAAGTTACCTTGGCTGAGCACTGGAAGCTGAGCATCTGTGTCCTGGTCTGTTGAAATGTGAAGTGAGATAACGCTAGTGAAAGCCACCCTGAAGGTTGCTCTTACAACCAGAAGCTATGGGAAAGCCTGTGAAGTGCAAATAGTTGGTAGCAGGTATTCGCTAAAAGATAACAAATGTTGTTTGAGCTGCTGGGTTGAAGAATCGGAGTGGGCTGTATGAAAACGGCCCCGCGCAGAGGCGTTGAGGTAGACGAGCTGCCGATGTGCACAGAAACCCGCAAACCACTTTTGACTGTACTTTATTGTCTATTCGTCCTCATTTTGAGAATGCAAAGGAAATTTTGTAAGGATGAGATTTTTGGCGGCAATAATTCAAGCTTGAGGCAAGACTCTGCCATTTCCAAAATTGCATTCTGCGGTGAAATACCAGCGAATGGAAGGGCTGTCCAGTGGTAGGAATCAAACATAAGCCACCTTTGGTGGCAGGGAGGGCAGGAAGGCAAACAAAGCAATATTACTGCACTGAAAGAATCTTATTTTGTTGTGATAAGCAATATGATTTAAGTGAATACTTAAGTTTATAGGTCTAAGTTGTATTTAAACAGGAAATGGTATTGTTTATTTCCATTATTCTTGTAAAATTTAAATAAGGTTCTCTACCAGGAATGGTAATGAAACACATTTGATTTTTAAACTAATTTTCTAAAATAGTAAAAAAAGGTAGGTCTTGTGAGTTAAATACTTGAATATATACAGTAAGCTTTAGCATTATTAAACTAATTCAAAGTGTTGTAAATCCCTTGATTTAAATTACTTCACTGTGCCACAACCTAATGGAAGCAGAAATTAATCTAGAAGATGCAATTAATAAACTACTTACATCCCCCGTGTAACATTTAAAATGAATTATTTTTCTGTATGTATTTTGATCACTTAGTAATTTTCTCTCCTTGCATCCATCCGGTGTCTCCACAGAAGTGGGCTCAGGGATAACCGGGCGGCAGGAGGGAGGACGTCCGGCCGCTGCCTGCCCCTCCAGGCTGCCTGGGGAGACAGTAAGGACCAGTTCCATGAACAAGCTGCAGACCAGCATGGCTCTGGGCTCTTCAAATTTGCATAGCAGAAAACTTGGGAGACTGGTGTTATAAAGGAAAAAATAATCTGCCTATCAGTAGGGGAAAATAGGCAGCATTTAACCTATTTAAAAAGAAGCAAACTTGAGCAGTACAGGAATTCCTACAGGTTTTGAGGAAAGTTGTCTTCAAGGTCTGATATTTCTGTTCTCTTCAATGGCAAGTTCTGGTATTTTGTGAAAGATTCAGAGCTGAATTTTCACTGAAGTGAAGAATTCGGAGCTTTCAGGGGCTATTGAGGACTCCCTGGTGCTTTTCACAGAATCATTAAGGTTGGAAAAGACCTTTAAGATCATCAAGTCCAACCATCAACCCAACACCACCATGCGCACTAAACCCTGTCCCGAGGTGCCACATCCACATGTTTTTTGAACACTTCCTTTTCCCCTGTCCCCCACCCTAGCTGACTTTTGGTGAGCTACACAAGCATCATTTATCTTTGAGAGCTTTCCCTGGCGGGATGTGACACTTGTAACAAATATTTGTACGATTAAGCCTTTCTCTAGCTGTGGTCAGTCTCTTTTCTAATGCTCATTACCTTGTTAACCTAGCACATGAAACCTGTGTGCTATGGACATGCTCTTACTGCAGACCAGTAGAGAAAAGACCACTTGAGAAACCTTGAGTGCGCTTGTTAGGGAGGAATGTGATGGCTAAATGGGGTTCTTTCAAAGAGTCGTGGAGCATCATTTTCTTTCAAAATATATTAGTGGTGTGGAAGAAGGCGAGCATTTTTGATAAAGTTTATTGCGATAGTAAATGTTAGAAACAAGTCAGCAATATTGAGCAGTCCAGATCATTTTGGAAGCTGCAGGCAGTCAAATGATATATTACAATTTAGGCAATATATTTTCTATAACATTTAGAAGCAGAAAATCTAAACCATTTTCACAGGGTGAGTGCATCCTGGAAACATGCAGCAGTCATCATGATTAACCGTTGGAAAACAGCTCTGTTCAGTCCCACAGTAAGGTGCCTAAGAGTCCCTCAAGGAAGGATAAGTAAGGGAGTACTAACAAGGAACCCAAAGGTGCTGTTGCTGGGGTATGGGGCACAGGCGGTACCTGGGACCTGCCAGTTTTTGATGTGAATGCTCTTAAAGAGTTAACACATGAAAGCTGGGAATACTTAAAAAAAAGTTACAAAAAATATTAGAGGCTGCTTTATGGTATTTATTAAAGAACCCTTCTTTCCTCATCTAATTGGTAAATAAACCGTAGGGCATAAAAGTAATGGGAGGTTTCATCATTTTAAAGAGATGTTTATGTACCTGGTGGCATCGCAGGCAGGCAGCTAATACAGCTAGGTAGTCCTGGTAATGGTTTGCTGCAGACTGAGTAAATATCATAAACACCTAAGGATGGGAAACCCTCAGGAACAGTAAACATGACTAGCTAATAGCAATAAGTAAAGATTTCACTGTTGGATGCAAAATTGCAAACTAATTGCTTCAGCTAGATACATCGTATGGTGATGCTGTTGGGATCAGCACTGAGTGGTACAATTTCTATTAAGGAATGCATTTCCTGTAGTAGGTGGGCAGGGAACCAGTGCTGTGTAAAGTCATCGATGCCATCCCAGGGTTGCCGATAGTGGGGACAGGTGGGACGAGAGAACCTGAGACGATGTACGAGGTAGCCGCGTGCATCCTTGCATGCCGCTGCTGCTGGGGTGTTGGACCGCCGAGGTTCATTTTACGGTATGTTGTTGAGTCCTGTAAGAAAAGTCTTTCAGTCTGATGATCAGCTTTCCAGTGGAGACTGCTATACTTGAAGAATCTTTTCAGTCTGTTACTTTAAATTATTTATGCCCCAAAGCAAGTATAAATGAATGCTCCTAGCGTGTCCATTAGGGAGATGGACAGCTCATAAATTCAGATGTTGCTCTGTTTCATGTTCAGTCAAATAGACTTTGAGCAGCACAAAGGCATTTTGAGTTTTGTGAATGCAAGAAGGGATATTAATTCCGTTCAGCTTTATCCCTGAGAAGTCCAGTGAAAAAAATGAGGAAGAGCCTTTCACATATCTTGTTACATCATTTTCCCACCTTGGTAAAAGCTGCTTCTCTTTAGCTTTAATAAAGGATGTAGCAGCTGAAAGGAAGCTTTTCCCGCGTGGAGGAAAAGGATGAGAAATTGCAAAATGAGCTTACGAGATCGTCAACAGAAATATTTCATAGGTCTTACAGAGGATGCCTTTGTATGAAAGTGGGAGAACTACAGATGTAAACCAAGTCCCTACGTGAGACAACAGTTTGTTTGAAGTGGCATACCAATTTGGTATGGGTTGTTTCCTCCCAGCTCTTCTGCACTTTTGAAGAGGGCATGAAAAAAGCCCATCAAAAGAGTTCATAAGGGTTAAGACCTTTATGGTTGTCAGCGACTTTGAGGTTCTTAGGTAAAGGCATTAATAAGTGGAGTATACAGTGACTATATCATGGGCAGGACGTTGTTCTGTCACACCTTACGAAGTTAAAAACGTCGTGAGTTCAAAACCTGTTTTTTCATATTTATGCACAACATAGAACAGCACAATTGCTCAGCTAAATAAACACGACATTTTCAATTATAAGGTGCCATTACCTTTGTGTGTTCTTGTCATTTATGAAATCAGTGGGTGGTTAATTAAATTGCTCCTTTGGACTCTTCTGAAGGCTGTGTATTAATTATATTTTAGTGGTGGTGGTCAGATTTCTCAACTTTTTAATGAGGGTAGAAGTTGTTTACCTCTTCGTTTGGAAATATGTGGGTTTTTTTCCTTGAGGTTAGTATAATACGGGGTTTTGTGGTGGGTTTTTCTTTCTTTCCAATAAAATCTCATTATTCATCTGCTCATTGCAATCATGTAGCATGCTTAGTTGAAATCACATCTGAAAATCTTAATTTTCCTGCTGTAAAGCACTGCTAAAACGGCAGAGTCTGTGCATTAAACCCCACGTTGTTGGAGGGAATAGGTTCATCACTCAGGATGAGAACATCCATCCTTAAGCCATTCAGGTGTTCTGAAGACATGGCTCCTGAAGGCAACTTTGGGGCTCAAACCCGGAATTTCGGTTCAGCCCATTGGCTGAACAGGCAGATCCTGGTTGTCCTCCCCCACCTTCACTGGTAGTGAGAGCAGCGATGGTGTTTGGGGGTTCAGAGGAAACCTTGCGACGGCGGGGCTGGGCTGAGGAGGAACTTTTGTGGGGCAGAGCGAGGGCTCTGCTTTTACCCCCTTCCTTTGCTGTGTGGTGTTTCACTACAGCTTAAGGTCCCCCTGTTAAAAATCTTAATGTCTTAGCAAATGCCATTTCCAGCCATGACTTTCTTTTTATTTTAATTAACGACACTTGCGTGCTAAAGGAAGCCCATGTAGGCTGTAGTATTGGTGTGCTGACAGAGGAACGCTGTAGCCGGGATTGGTTTATACTGGTTCTCCAGATGAAATGGTGAATGCAAATGCTCAAATCCAAAGAAAACACCTCTAGCCTAGTGTAAATGTCATTGACATCGTCATTTTAGTGCTGTTTGGAAATGTCTCTAGCAGAGATCAAAAGTTTACATAGTGCTTTCTAGGTCTTTGAAATACATCGCAGGTTTTATCTCACGGGAAGGAGCAGAACGGGCCTCGCTTCTGATCGGACAATTTATTTAAATGGTCTGGTGGCCTCATCAGGAGTGATGTCTTGTCTAGCCATGCAGCTCTCCTATGAACCAGAAGGACATCAGTCCTCTTCATTACGCTGTTTATCCAAGCCCGTTTGTTTAAGACCATGCCAAGCCAAGAAGAGTCAAGAATTGGTACTTTTTCAGATGGGTAATTTATTTTGCAGCTGTGTTTTCTCAAGTGGAGACTAGTATAAAGACCACCCTGAAGTCTTCTGAAGCCTCCACTGAGACCTCAAACAACCCTTCACCGCTGGAGCGTACATGTCTACTGCTGATTTATGCTGGTGTTTGTAGGTGTAGGGTTTTTTTCATCCACTTCATGGAACTAAGTGATGGGAGAGGATGGTGTCTTGAGGGATATAGTGGTTATTGTGTTTAGCTGGCTGTAGCCTCTCCTGCATGTCATTTGTATTATATCCAGTATAATGGAAAAATAATACTTAAGTAGTCGATTTGAAAGTGGCGTTATTGAAGTCCAATGTACTGGTCTTTGTTAAAGCTGCCATGGAAGACAGTGGTTTGTAGTTTGTGAGTCTGCAAATATGGAATATATCCAGTATTCAAAAAGCCAGGAAGTTACTTAATTTGAAAGAAAAACTGAATACTTTTTTTTTTTTTAGTTGACAAAAGCAGAGCAATTTCAGGATGCAAAATGGACTTTCTGCACTGAATACCCCTCTAGTAGTGAGATACTGAATTATAAAACTATACAGAAACTGAGACTTTTTCAGAAAGTATGTGCAGTTTTGCGAACCGTTTCAACACTTCATTTTAATTTTCTTCTTTCAAAAGCAGATTTTTTTTTTTAATAGAGGAGGGGAGGAAAGAAAAATAACGCTGTATAATCCAATTTGATGTTTTTCTTGCAAACATTGTGTTGCTTTACATAACATTGGTAGCAAATAGCACATGGAGAGCATGACAGAGACTTGAAATGGCCTGTATGTGTTGTAAAGCCACTATATACGTGGATTTATTGTAAGTATTCCTCTGTGTGTGATACCCACACATGCTCGCCGGGTGTGCTTACAAATCTGCGATGTAGTAGCACCGTTCATTATGCATTCATGAGAAATTGCTGGCGACGTTTCCCTGCGGTTAATTTTAATGTTAGCTTTAGGATTTGAAAAGGACGCAGCGTAAGAGAGCGCCTGCAGATCTTTTACGCTGGCTTCTGCTCCTGTTAGTATTTACTGAGCCACAGCTATTAGGGCTTCACTCGTATTCGTGTGAGGTTAGGTGATTAGACGAATTTACTGCTTTAAGTAAATCAAAGCCCGAGAGCTGCTTAGTGGTTATAGGAGGGGCTGGTCCTGTTTTAATTACCAACCAGTGAATTAATTTGTGCATACCGGCATGTCGACAACCTTTTTCCTTGAAGTTCCCTGTTGTCATGTGATATCCCCTCCTCCAGGAGAACAACAGTATATTCTTCTTTTCCTTTATGTTGAGCAGGTATGCTGTGCTCCCTCCTCGCCTCTGCTGAGATGGAAGGGTAAGAAATGTAGACTAAAAAGGGGCTGTCGTACTCTGTGTTGCAGGTTTTGTAACAGATCCTCAGTGCTGGCCGCCGAGGAATTGTACCTGGGTGTTTCCGGGGCTCCGCTCAGCATTTTAAAGATGCTCCTCTTCAGCGGCTGGGTGCTGAGTGCTTAATTGCAGGTTAGACCTTGTGATGAGAATTACAAACGAGAAACGAAGGGAATGCTTTCCATTCGGCGTGTTTCAAATGCATAGATTATTCTAACCCGAAGTGTAAAGTGAGTCTCTCTTGAATTAGCTGGTTTGTGCTTTTTGTTTAATTTTTTTTTTTTCATTTCTCTTTCTGAGGGTTTTTCCTAAATTATGTGGTTCTCTGGTATGTTGTATTTAACAGGTTGATGCTTTGCAAAATGTTATGGTCAGGAATCTAAATTTCACTTGCATGAATACAAAGGCTCTTTTTAGTGATTTGCACGTATGTGTATGAATTTTTAAAGGTTAAAAGATTCTAGTGTTGCTCAGTCATAAAATTCAAGTTTAAAAACACATTTCATTAATTGAGATTTCTGACATCTTTGTAGTCAGAAGGTGATAAAGGAGGAGAAGTGAAATAAAATGAAACATTTATACTGACATAAGCAGAGGTCAGTGTACGTTCTGGCTGAAATTAAACCAACATCCTCCTTTCTCATGGCTATTTGTATTATTTATAAATCCATGAGATGTGTAATGAGAGGGTGGCTGGGAAATAAGCTCTTAAATGTAAAAGCTCTTTGGTCTCCTAGGATACGTATGTAGTAACGGTTGTACAGTTATCCATAAGGTTTTCCAATAGGCATCCTAAAAACCCTGGTGAACTTCCAGGTAGCCTGTACAGCCACCTTGCCAAAACGGCTTCTCATTTTGTTGGGCATTGTGCAATGCATGCAAAGTTTGAGTAACACAAGTCCTTGGGTTAAGGGTTTTTTAAAGGCAAGACGAGGCGATAATACTTCTCAAAACCAGGATGAGAAACAAGATCGTTCATGCATTTGTTCCTTCTTCTTACTAAATCTGTTTGCTTTCAGGACTTCTTGGCAGAAAAATAAAAGTCAAGAGCTCTAGTGTGTAGGTATTTTGAAATAGCTGTACTTAATGTTTTCAAGTGGAAATGCTTGTCCTGCAAGAACAGTTCCTGCTTCACTGTTTTTCCAGGATTTGGGTAGGGGGAGGAGGGAGAGAAAAAAGTGTGGGGCATCAGGTCTGGCTGTTAGGAGTTTTTTTAATTCAAGATTTGAAATTGTTGATGAGGTTCAGCACTTTTATTTGTGTATTTTCTTACCCTAAGCATAGCATGTGTACCAATTTTTACAGTAATTATTTGCGACAAGGTTTCTATAGCTAGTTGATTGCATGCTTTGACCCACCAGTTTGCGGCTAAATAGGAATCTCTGAGCCAAAGCATCCCTTGGTTACATTCACAAGTCTGAAGGGAGTCGGGAGGGCAGTGGAGAACGTGGGTCTCCAGCCAGACATGCTGTTCTCCAAATCCAGCCTCCCTCCCCCCCAATCCATCTTCTGTTGCATATGGGAAAGGTACAGTGATTTATTTTCATTTACTTAGTGGAAAAAAAAAAACCCTCGAGACTCTTTGTAAACCCTTTTAGCTTTGTATTTACTTCCATTTAGTAGTAGGGATTGGCTGAAGCTAAAGCAACCCAGCATGCTTTAACAATAAAGTAAGTGTCAGTTCAGAATTTAACCTTATTGAAACTTCACGTTCAGTTAAACCGGTCTGTGTGGACAGGCAGTAAATCTGAGTTCATATATTTCCAGTTCTGAAGTTTATCAAGGGAAATGTATGCAAATTATTCCTCTTAGCCAAAGTACGCTATATTATTGCAGTAGTTTTCTAGTGTAACTTCTCAGTTCTGTGAAAGGTTTTACCTTTTCCATCTTAAAATTGTTCAGCTAGGATGGCCTTTACAGGACTCTTTCCTTTTCCCTATGTTTTCTTTACATTCACTCAATAAACAGAGGCACAGTAGTTGCCTGGGATTTTATTTATTGTTTCTGTGTTCTCATCCCATATGACCAATAATAAGAGGCAGTGTTGCTTGTAGTTGAGTCTACTGCTTTTAAAGTAAGATGTCTCCTTTGAATGAAAATCTCATCATGTTCTTGACTGCACTTCTGGTTTTCAGATTGCACATAGAAAGGACGGGATGAAGGCTTTTAATTACCCTGTTTGCTTACCTTTTGGTTCATTAAATGGGAGTTATTAGCTTTTTAACTCTCAAAATCAAGGCTGTGTTTTATTGCAGTATTAAACAGTTCTTTACAGAAATGTGAAAAGTTGTTTTTCTGACCCAAATGTCTGTGTCTAGCTGGAAACTAAAAACTATAGAGCAGACTGTTTTTTTTGTGGGGGTTCCCTCATACTTCTCTATATTACAAGCTTGATGCAGAAGGGACCCTTCTCAGGATAACGAGTGTGCACTCGTTTTCTAGGTCTTCCTCAGCTTTTAGTGACTCCGCCAGGTGAAGATGACTTGTGGCATAGTCTCTTTGACCCACTAGACCCCATTCCTGTGAGCTGCTGGACTGCTCTGAACTTGACAGTAAGTTTTGAGTCATTTCTTACAAGATCTGGATTTTACGAACTGGCAGGTGGCAGGTGAACTTCTGGCTAATTCCTCAAATCCTCATTGTTGCTGATAGGAGCAGAGACGCTTAGAAGTATGTTATTTCCAAATACTGCATCATATGCTAGTGCCGTTGCGTTACGCTAACCTGGCCTCATTGATACAGGTGCTACTGCTTCTGTATGAAGGGTAGGCAGGTGTCTACAGCAGCACTGGACCTGGTGTAGCATTTCTGGGGTCTCATCGTCTCGGTGCACAGCACTGCTCCCTTTTCATGAAAAAGAGATAGATCCCATAGGAATGTAAGTCTTTATCTCAGAGACAGCATAATCTTTTGGGTTCATTTGCACGGCTCCCAGTGTAGTAGGAGCGTTGTCTGTGATGATTTATGGCTCCTGGACAATACAGTAATTAAAAAAAAGTTTTATAAAGTTTAAAAAAATGTTTCATCTGAGTATCTGGCATAAAACATGTGAAAGTGTTTAGCATGGGTTAGGAGTAAAAAAAAACTAAAGTATGGAAACAATGAGAGTTTGAATTTGAACCTAACCTAACTTGTTGAGAAGTGCTTGGTTTGGGAAAATGAGTATTGTGGTTAGGGAGTGCAAAGATGATAGGTACTCCGGAGGCTGAATCGTCTGCCTCTTAAAGACCTTTTTCCAAAAGCAATGCTAATGAAGTAATATCCTTCAAAGCAAGACTGGTATTTTAAGAGCTAGCTCTTAAGGGTTGAATACATAGAATAAATGAGGAAACAAAAATGGTATCATCCCTTCCAGAATCTCAAATGCAAAATTTCAGCGTGCTGAGAAGAGATTGGACAGGGAGGAGGAGGAGGAGGAAGAGGAGGAGGAGGAGGAGAAGGTTGGCTCCTTCCCAATGTAGCATGCTTCTGTCAGCCTCTATTGCTGGAACCATTTTGTCCACGGATACAGAAAAGTGGTGCCTGAAGTTAGGAATCTGAACGTCCTACCTGGTGGGGCTCTGTAACTCATCGCTCCTTTCCCACTGTCTTCCCAAACTGTGGTGAATCAGAATTCCCTACTGATGTGAGTAAATGTCTTCTATATGTTTTGCAAATTCATGATTAAGGGTTTGAGAACTGAAATGCATTTTTCTTTCATAATTCTAGGCCTTTTAGAGTTTTTTAACAACTCTGTTTTGTTTGCTAGACGAGCATAGCAGTTGGAGCCCTGATGCCTCCCCACCCCAGCAAACTTCTGACTCTTCCCCTTGGTGCTTATAGGACAAGTAGCCTTCTCTGAGCACTTAACCATCTTGTACTTTTATTGGACAATTTTATTCTAGTTTATTTCTTTATTTATAGCTATATTAATATATCTGTTAGATATAATTTCTGCATATGGCTACCAGTTTGGTGTTTTACATAGGTGCTACCACTTATGTGTCTTTAGTGTTATTTTTTTTTTTCTTTGATTTTATTTTAATTTGTACTGCTCACTTAGAAGGTAGTGATTTTCATTTGGCTGCCTTTGCTTAGGGATCTTGTTTTTTTATACAAAGAGAATGAGACTACCGAGGAAAGCGGCCAGAAATGCTGTAACAGCAGTTCAGTGCTCACTCCTCCACATTATTCATTCTGCAAGAGGGAGGTAGAAGATTGCCGCTTAATATTTAGCCCCTGTCACTCATTTGAGAATACATACCAGGACCTGTTGGCCTACTGTGTGTTACTATGCATCTTTGCTGACATTTTCACTTGAATCTTAAAGGACTGTTTTTTGGCAGCGCTTCTACTGGAGTAGTTTCTTTCTGAGAGCATTAACAGGATTCAGGGGACGCGCTGCAGCAGCCAAACTTTGCACCTCTGGCAGATAAATAACTGCACTGTAAAAGCCTCCCTATCCAATAGGTGGTGAAATTCTATTTTTTAAACACACATATATGTATGTATGTGTATTTATATATTTAACATGCAGTCAGACAAGCTAATAGAGACACTAATTGAAATAAACAGCTGGCAAACATGGTTAGGGGATAGAGAAATGTTTTACGGAAAATCATTGGGTGTGTTTGTTTTTTGTTTTTTGTTTTTTTTTTAATCCAACAAATGTTGTCTCCACTCTTTCTTGGTGGCTGTGGAATTACAAGGGCTGAAGTGGAGAATATATGATTCCTACAGTTGGACTAAAAACAAGTGCAGTGCTGTCTTTGCTTCCATATTCTTTGTAAATCTGTATAACCAGACTTGACTTTACATAGTCAATTCAAAGCCCACTTCCCTCTCTGAATCCTGTTTGGAGGCCCCAGATCAAGTACTAGTCTACTGTGTATGTAAAGACCTGTTTACATACAAAATATTTAAATGTTTTTTATTTAAGACAATATTTGTATATTTAAGACTTACAGCTTCTAGATCTAACATGTTCTTTAGAATGTAAATTCTGATGATGTGTGGAGTCATTTATTTTCAGTATCTGTGTACAGAGTACATCTATCTGAGGTATGGTACATGTACATATAGAAAGCATAAGCAGAAGATCTCAATGTAAAGTTTTTATTTTCTGACAAGCATCCTACAAAATAACATGGGGCTATTTTGTATAAATATAAAAGAGTACAAAGACAGGTCGCTCTCTGCCTTTCCTGCATGCTAAAAGCTGGGTTGGGCAGCTGGCTCTGAAAATAACCTTTTTACACAGATCAGAAGGAAAGTTCTCTCTGGAAATTAGGTAGAAACTAAGTTATGTAGAGCAGCAAATCAAAATACCTTCAGCGGAGTTAATAGGGAGAGGCACAGCCATCACCCTGAAGCATTAAGAATCAAAGAACTTGCTTTTGCCATGGAGTTGCAGCTAGCGGATGGCATCCTAACGTCATTCCCGGGCACGGGTAGGGACTGCTCAGGCATGGCAGTGCTTTTGGGATGAGTCACCTGCTTGCCAAGGGGTGGCCAGAACCAGCACAGCTTTCCCTGGTCACGCTGGGCTGCGGACCACGTGGGGTGGCTTCGCATGTGAACTAGTCGCCCTGCTCACGAGCAAGCCGTGTCTCCTGGCCAATCTGGCCTGCGTGCCGGTAGCATGAGTTAAACACTCCTTTGACTGTGGGCTTAAGAAGGCTTTTACTTTCTTCTTTTTTGAAGAGTCCTGATGTGGTGATGCTTGTGTTCTTTCATTAGGGAGAAAATAAGCGGTCTCTAGGCAGGGCAGACCGGTTTAGGGCATTGCCTTAGCTCTTCAAGTGATGCTCCTGAGCGGCTGGCAGGTCGAGGCTGGAGGCTGAAGCCGCAGACCTTCTGTCTAGACCATCCTCTGCTCTCTTTCTCCTGTACTTTGAGGTTTCTTCCTCTGGCCATGGGTTGTCAGGGGTTCCTGGCAGCTGATGGGCGCTTGCTCCTGCGGAGGACTCTGCCCGCTTTCCTGCAGAGCAAGGAGAGTGTGTGGCTGATCATTTATCTGAGCTCTCTCTAAAGCATGTCCTCTTGGCTCTGTCTCGCACAGATCTTAGAAGTCCTTGTTGTAAGAGAGATTGTTCTTTTTTTGTTAGCTTAGTAAGGGATAGCTTCATTTTTTTTCACAATGTGGCTGAGCTAAAGAACTGCTTAGTAACAGCACAGTTTACCTTTCAAAATAGTTTTCCACCATCATTGGGGTTGTGGTTGATGGGGGAAACCAGCTGTAACATGTTACACAAGGTGGCATACGCCTGAAGGAAAAGAGGCTGGTGTTTCTCCCTGAAAATAGTTAGTCCTGCGATTTAACCACCCAGAAAGTTCTTTTATCCTTCTTTCCACCCCTCCACCCCCAGCTTCTCTCTGTCATCAAAGCCATTTTGTGATTAATCCAAGTGTTGCCTCCCTGCGTTTTCTCCATACACACCCTTAGGGGTGGGGGCTGGTTATACAGAAGAGCAGAAAAAGGGAACATAGCTCACCGCTTCCTTCTTTATTTTCTTTGAATCGCTCCAGCTCCTTAAAATTTGAATGAATCACATCAAAATCTCTTTGTGCATACCCAGGAACCAGCTACATTTAATCTAGTTAAGTGTTTTCCGTTCATCCACAAAAGCCCCCATTTCAGGGCAAAGTGCGCAGGGGAGGGCTTTCCAGAAGGTTTAGCATCTTGATGGACAGCTTTCTGCTGCCTTCATCTCTCCAAACAGAAAGGGTGGCACATATGGCAAGGGCTGGTGGACAGATTGCACTGCAGAAAATATCCATGGCGGATAAGCAAATGTTTTACTCTTTCTTGCCTTTCTCCTCTGCTCTGTCAGTGAGAAGAAAGCCTCGCTAATTGTCTCCTTGTGGTGGATTTTCGACTGTTGGGGTACTTTTTTTGCTCCCACTGGATACAAAAGCCCACGCGTTACAAGGGCGGTAATGAGATACTTCTTTCGTTATATTCTTTGCACTAGAAAGGGAATTTGTCTTTGGCTTTACCAGCAGGTAAGTTTGGGTTCTTTTCACTTTCATTAAGCTTTGCTTCTTTTTATTTGCTTCTTTCACTGCTGCAAAATCCCAAGGGGGATTTAGGAGCTTGAAAGAGGTTGCATGCAGAATTTTTTACATGCTCAGGCCTAAGAGTTGCAAACCTGCTCAGCTGTTGGGAGACCCGGGACAATCTCGAGCCTCCCAGGCGCTTGACCCACGTTCGGTGGTTACTGCGGTGGGGTGGCTTCTGACACCAAGCAGGGTTAGCCCCCCAAAACAGGCCCTTCTCTTTCCACGAAGCGTAAAATTGAATGTAGCCACAGAAAATTGATCTTCCGAATGGTGAAGGCGGCCATTGCCTCTCTTCTGAAACAGGCTGGCAGAGAAGGGCAAACACGTGTGAGCGAGACTTCGAGTAAGGTGGGCAGCAGTGGAGGAGAGGGTGCAAGTTCAAGACCTTTCTCCTCCAGGGGGTTCAGGCTTCCTGCAGGCCAGGAGAGCGGCCCGGCCATCTGAACCTGAGCGGCTCTCGTCTGGCTTGGTTTGTGTGTCTGTCGTCTTCCTTTTTCAGCGCTCCTCTTGTTCAGTAGGAGTATGCAAAGGTTAACCTGTAGATGTGTAGATGTATCTTTGTTAAAGATTCATACTCTTGTCTCCTTTTCTTCTGTTCTGAGATGATTTATCGGATGTAGCTCTCTTATTTGCTCTAAAGAATGGATATTTCATTGCAGAGACCTCCAAAGGGTCACAGTCCTCATCTTCCCTATCTCGTTCAAGACCGATTTGACTAAAGTAAAGCTATTTTAATCTCCTGGTCCCAAAATAGAAACCACTCCGTTTGTGCCGTAGAAAATGGCTGCAGGATGATCTTTGTGTGTTTGAGCAAAACCTTCTGGCCACTTGTTTTATCTCTGGGCACCGCG
>NW_010517151.1:0-1315 GCF_000687285.1 Phaethon lepturus
CCTAGTGTTTCTGTGATTCTGTGATTTTCTGCATGTTTCCCTCTTTATTCTCTTACTTTGTATGGCTCTCCCCTGCCATCTAATCAAAGGGACTAAAATTCTTGCTTTAGAGGTACCTGTTGGCTATGTAAGGGTTCTGTACTAGTACAACACTCATTCCTCATTTTCCTCTTGGAAGCTTAAATTTTTCACCTTTTCATTTGTTTTTGTTCTCCTTCATCCTCTGTTTCACTACACCAACTTCCCTGCCTTTTCCAAAGGTCACTCAGCCTTTTCCCTTACCCATCTGCCCTCCCAAATAACTGACCTTTGATTTGCAGAAACAGCTCTGTAAGTTGTACCTGGCAGTTCCATGGGAAGAGTTGCTTTTGGAAACATCTCACATTCACATTTCACTGCTTTCTCAGGCTTTTTTGTGACAACCAGCATAAATTCAAACAGTCAGGGTGCAAGTGGAGTCAACCAGTACAGGGATCTCATCAGAGGCACTACAAAAGATTAATAGGTACAAAGTGTTTTAAATAAGTTTTTACCTCCAAAATTTTAGACCTCTAGCAAAAACAGAACATATTTTTAATGTTGTTGATCCTGATCTAGTGAATTCCATCACTTCCAAACAGATTCATAATGGAAAGCTCTATTTCATCTGGTCCTGGAAACAGTTACCAACATGGCTTGTGTGCATAAACCACCAGGTAAAAGACTCCTGAGACCCTCTCATTCTTCAAATGAAAAAATTAAAGCTTAAGAACATGCAGTGATATCTCTGAAAATGTGAATCCTGATCCTATGTTTTAACCATTAAATCATACTTTTCTGCTCCTCAACTGCTTATGCTTAGTCTGTGTGCGTGGACAGCCCTCATGGATGTGGTTGGAGCCAAGACACAATAAACACTTAACCAGTCAATCAATCAATCAATCACTTAATAATCAATGAACACTTAAGCACCAAAAGAAAGGTCCTTTAAAGCTTGGAAGTTATTTTTCATCTCATGAAGACAACCAGCACCGTGGACTCCCAAGTACAGTACAGAGACAGGAGACAGAATAAAAACATTACACCCAGAATAACCCCTAGGCAGTGTAAAATCTGCCATGAATGAAGATAAGCATCACTTATAACTTAAACTTCCTATGGTATGCAGTTTTGGGGTGTATATCTTAATTGTTGCTTTGCTTCATGTCATAAACTTTTGATAAATACTTCATGCAGTTTTTAAAAAGGCAAATGCGTTATCTGAAGTGTCAGAGCATGATAGCTGATACTTCTTAAGGCATTTTGGCCCTGCTACTTGGTCTGTACAAATCCTGCT
>NW_010517151.1:1346-26211 GCF_000687285.1 Phaethon lepturus
AGCGAGCAGCTCATGTACATTTGCCAGGGACCTCTGTCATTGAGCTGCAAGAATTTGAGCACATGAGCAAAATCACTCTCCTAAGTAAGTAATGGGGCTTGAGCCATTACAAACAAATAATTATACTCAGGCTTCCTGCATTTCTCTTCTCAGCACATACTGCCAATTGGTCGTCCTGTGGGGAAGGATTTAGGATGTGTTCTGTAATGACACTGAGAGTGAACATTAACAATTAATGCAATTCATTATCACACTCTATTTTAAAATGAGTGCAAATTGTTTTTTGAAGGGTATCCAAGCTAATCTGATTGAGAGTAACTGCTAACAGCAACTTACCTCTTTGTGGTGCTTAGCATTTACTGAAATAAAAATGCGCTATTCTAAAGTTTATGAGAATTGATTTCAATGTTTTAATGAACTTTTCAGAAAGTGCAAATATCTTGGGTAAGCTGCTTAGGCTGGGATTCTGGCACTCTAACTGGCATTCGGGAGACATGTTTTATTCCAAGATAGTTATTAAGGTCCATCAAGGTCATTGGAAGTACCTAAACAAGATTGTGTAATTCAGTATGAATAAACACATAAAAATTTGGTATTATGCTGTGTTCATCAGTTATCAGAAGCCTTGCTGTTCCTATATTGAATCAAAAACACTCACCAGTTCTGACCACCTATTTACAACCTTGCAATCAATTAGTGCATCATTACTGGTTAATGTAAGAGTTACAGGAAAGCAATGATAAGGAAAAATAAACACATGCAGGAAATACGCAATTATCAAAAGTCCCAAACTTGCTAATGGCTATTTCTAATTAAATATAAATGGATGAGAAATGTCTGGCTCTAATCCACTTGTCAGATCACCACAGGGTAACAAAGTGACAGATCACTTCACACAGGCAAGCAGTGTTTTGTGTAAGAAACAAACCAGATGATCAACTGACTTATTGGAATTCTGATGAAGGAAAGGGATTAAAGTAAGTCTGAGAGACAAACTCAAGAGATGAGAACTTAAACTGTCACCAAGGTTTATACCCTTGCAGATACAACAGGGCTTCCTGGAACCATGGGAAGAGCCAGATCAGAAAATCATCATGCTATTGTAACCAAGGTGGTAGGAATTAAAATAAAATAGGGTTAGAAAATAGGTTTATGAATTTGTAGCAAGTTGTAACTATAAGAACATTATGCACCAGCAATGCTGCTCGAGAACCCACCTAAGCCTTCCCATCTTGATTTAATTATCAAGGAGTTAAGTGTAACATTGTGATCATGGTATTATGTTTTGTTCTAATAACAAGTAGTTAGAAAGAAGGAACACCTTGGTCAGTTCGGTGGTCCGGTGGGTAGGTAATTATTCATTCTATAGTCCTGTCTTAAAACAAAGGACTGTGGGGTGAATGATTGCATATTGGGCCGACAGCCCGTGAAAGCCTATTGAGTGTTGCCAGGCTCAAGTGAACTTTGTAGGAAAGGTAATTCCGGCAGGGGGAGATCGCGACCACCCACTCAGACACCACCCACTCAAGAAACCCTCCGACTCAAAAGATTAAGGAAGTAAAATCCTAAGAAATTATAGTGAGCATGCATGGTCATTTACATGGTAGGCGAGGAATACTTAACCAATCATTGCATGGATACTTGATGAATATGTATTAATTTTGTAATCATAGACCTATAAATGTTTGACTTTTGAACTGATTGAGCGAACACGATTTAGGAGGAGCTATCCCCTGTGTTCCCGGCGCCGTGAATAAAGAATGCCTGCCTTTTAACACTACATTGGTGTTACGAGGTTTATTCCCGATTTCGGTGACACTATCATCATGCTAAGAAGGTGAATGCTTTCTGTCCATCAAGTAGAGTCATTAATATAGTGGATTATACTGTCTGCACTTAGACATTTTTGTAGATGTGAATTTGAAAACACACAAATGGACTTTTTGCTCTTGCTAGTCAAGGAGTGATTCACAAGGTTCAGAAGTTTGCTATGTCTAGTCAGAACACCTTTTTAAAACAGGATGTGTTGGTCAGCAGGGACTGAGCTCTATCCAGAACGGTATGTAGCAAAAGACAGGTAATACGTATCAACTAAGTACTACAAGGTGAGCACAAATATTTTTCCACACTGTATCAAATTTGAAACTGAGTAAGTAAACTTGTTGTCTCATGGGAACACACTTTAGTTAAATGTCTTGTAGTTCACCGTCCTTGCTAATGAAAGGGAAAGCAATAATAGAAAAAAAAAAATTGAAGCATTGGTAAAATCTAGTAAGATACAGTCATTTCAAGTCTGGGCAGTGGTTCACATTAATTCTTAGTCAATATGGAAGCTTTGGCCATTTCTGCTTTTTCTTCTCTGCTTTCCACACATTTCTTTTGAGAAAAAAAATTATCCTCCTACACATTTTAGATTTATGCCTTTCATTGCAGCTTTACTATTTTCTCATCTGGTCCCAGCTCCCTTATTACTTCTTCACGTTGCTTTTGCCATCCATTAGTAGGTGAATAAAACAGTTTACATGGGTGATTACCATTTAAAAATTAGCATTCATGCTGGAAGAGGAAAAATATCTTCTTTAGCTTTTGCTAAAATCCACAATACTGACTTTAAGGAAACTGCAAGCACCAACACCAGCACAAATAGGAATTTCACAATAAAGGCATATAGTGCACACACTCTCACAAGGTCCTTGGCTTCCAGCAGGGTATTGTTGACCATGAAGCTGCAGTGGTTTCAAACCATCAGCTTGTGTAGTATCTCCCCTACCCAGCAACCCAACACACCAACACAGCATCACAAGCCATGCTTGGAGGCCAGGACTGGGGAAAAAATGTCCCTAGTTGGCTACATCTGACTCCAGCACTCATTCCAACATGGGTACCACATGCCCTGACTTCCTGCTTCTCCCAACTTTGTTTTTATATCCTCTTGAAAAATCACATCTGTGATGCTACAGGTACATCTGGACAGGTTAGCATGGGATTTACAGGCAGGATAAGCCTTTCTATACAATCAGATCTTTGTGCAGTTAAGAAGCTACTGAGCTGCAGTAAGTGAGGGCTTACAATCCACTTTGGGGCTAAGAAGCGATAAGTGATTCTATTCTGCTCTGGATTGCACTGAAATGGGCTATGAATGCTTATTTACATTGTGCAAGCTGCAGGATGGTGATGGATGAGGGAGGCGCGGTAACTGCGCAGTTTGTACATCTGTCCCTCCAGCTATATTGTAAGAAGCCACTCCCACCTCTGAATTTATGGCAGCATGGGTACTTTTAAGACCCATCTACAACTACAACGGGTGCCTCACAGTATTAGAAATTCTGTTGAACACACTCTTGTACCCTTTGAATTGCACCCTTTGCAAAATAAGTCACCTTTTACTCAAAGATGGTTTTTCACATGCACTCTTAGTCCATCCCCTTGCTCACAGCTTTCTGTAGTGCATTCCCAACACAAAGAGAATCTATTTTTTCTTGCTTGAACTATAACCTTTTGCAGGCATTAAGTGGCCCACAAGCACAGGGTAAAAGCAAATGAGCATTTATAACCTGCAAGTAAGATTCAAATGCTAGACCTTTCTCAGTCACTATTAATCACTGATGCTTCTCTCACTCCCAGTTAGCTAAATCTTGGATTTTTCTGGTATGATAGAAATGCAAATAATTATCTCCTGCTCCTAAATTGTAACACATTCCCAGCAGCTGTGTGATAGAGAACCCAGCTGATATCCCATGTGAATCTGAAAAACATTACAGTCATCTTTCAAGTGTCAGTACTTTAAAGCTAATTAGAGTCCCTCAGCAGAAAAACACTATATGGGTTTTAAATCAGTGGGACTACAAGTAAATAAAATGACAGCAGCAGGCTGCAGTTCTCCCTTTTAGAGGAGGGAGATGTTTACAGAGTCAACACTTAAAACTCCTGTTTTCTGTAGAATAATATTAGAGCCATGTGACTCCTCAGCAGCACCAGGACAGATGACGGTTGCTCTTGAGTCTTGCTGGAAACCAAAGGGATCAAAGCTCTTCTGAAGGAGCGCTCAGCTCTGTAGAGGGTCACATTTCTACATGTGAAATATTTTCATGTTCCCCACAGGCTCCTTGCACATTTGCTGTGTTATTTACTCATCCCTGGTTAAATAATAAAACTATTGGGGCAGGAGCTGCCTCTCACAGCATGTTAGCACAGAACTTTGCTTTTAATCTCAATCGAGGCTTTTAGCTGCTATTGTAAGACACATGGTAACAGATAACTACAGTACAAATGCTTTGTGGTCTCAGAATGATCACCTGTCTACAAGATCAGTGTTTCAGCTAAAGTTTTCGTTTCTTGCTAATTTATGAGTTGAAGATACCTGTGCCCAAAAAGAAGCAATCAAGAATGCTTAGTTTTTCCTTTGGAGGAATAGAGGTCTAAAATGCATTTTAACCCAGCTTTTATTGCCGGCTACAGTTTACAGAACCTTACACAGAAGCAGTTTTTTGGTTTGTTCAAATAACAGATAATTAAACATAGTACAAGACAAACTTGATGAATCAGGAAAATTTATAGAGAATTCCTCCAAAATACTTCTGCTGAAAGTCAGGCAGAAAACCCCTTTCACTTGTTCTCTCTGGCCCAGTGACTCAGGCAATACACTGCGCAATTTAAAAGGTAGCCGATGCCAGCATTAGGCAGTGTACTTGATGTTACAAAGAGCAAAGGTCAAAAAGTTGGTATAGCATCACAAAAAGCATCCTTCGTTTTTCTTTAATGGTTTCTACCCAGTAAGCCTCTCGCAAAATGCACTTTAAAAAGTCTTTCTGTGAATTCAGGGCTCGCAAACAGTACAGGATTATCAGCCCTGAGGAATGAAATGCACAAAACACATACTGGAAAAGCAGAAACTTGAGAAAACCTCATGCTACCCATTTCCCAGCAGCTCCTCCTCACCCATCACCTTCAGCAAACATTAACCTCAAGGCTCACTCAGCCTTTCACTTCTCAAACTGTAAGCAAAGGACAAGCATCAGAGTTCGGGTAACTAACAAGCAGAATCTCTGCAGCAGTCCTGGGACCAGATGGAAGGTCCTGTCCCCTCCAAAACAGAGGTACCCTCAGGGATACCCCTTGGTCCATCAAGTGCTCCCCGGGGAGACGGTCCTCAGTTCTACAGCAAAATTTGCCTGGCGGCCTTTGGCAGTAAGCCCCTGATGATTTTGTTCAGAGCAGTGCCCACTGTACATTTACTGGAACTTTATTAGCCACTTCAAGCAAAGGGAAGCATTTAGCTTATTCTAATGTTTCAAGGAAGTTGGAGAACTTCTGCTACATGGAGACAGGAGTTTTCTCATGTGAATGATTTTGAAATATTGCGACTTCGTTTTCACTTAAATCAGGACATGGGAGACCAACTTTGATATTCTTCTCAAGGCAAAACACTGACATCATGAATGTTGAGTTATCATCACAGTTTTCAATGTGTTTCATCTTACACTTTTTATTGTATTTTGTAAACATTTAAAGAAAAGAAAAAACAATATTCAATCTTGAAAAAACAGAAGTAGTTCTCCTCATGAAAAAAAATTCCGAAAAAGTCTTTGAGGGGTCAGATTACAGCATGATGAATGCAGCAATGAAGCCCATACAACTGCACTGCCTATGTGTGACCACCAGGCTGCCAGGCCCAGCGCTTCTTCCTTTCTCCCAGTAACTTAGAAACTCACTTCCCAGTATCAGCCAAATTTGGGTGGAGGTTTTGCACACCTATTAAGCTTGCAAATAGGCAGCTGGGTAGAAAGTCCATTTCTTTTGCAGAATGTGTCATGTTTTCATGTTTTCTTTATGGCTTTAGTTTAATTAGGGTGAGAACATACTGCTATGAGCTATTTTAGTATGAGAAAAAAGAACTTTCTTACCAGTCAATGGATACAAAAAACGCACTATAGGCTCAAGTTTCTTTCCACAGACTGTTTTCCTTCTCTGACAGGCTTATGAGCACAAATCTTTTTTTTTTCCTGTCAGAGGGATGCAGTACACACAAAGCTCACCATAATAACCCAGAGCAGAGGGATCCTGGCTTTGGTGAAGTTGAGAAGGACAATAACAGTAGTGGAAAAGTTGTTATATATGAAGAAGGCTGTATTTGGGTGATACATCTTGATTTCAGTAAGACGAGTTGTTGAGAAGACTGAGTACATACAGGGTGACCAGTGCAGTTAGAAATCTGGTACTACTGCCCTGCGCATCACTCACAGCTCTCAAAACAGCAATCTCAACAGACTTGGCATGGTTTTGCACTGCATCCCTCTGCAGACTGGCAGCCTGGAGTGAATTCTGGCAATAATAATCCATCACAAAACAAGCTCCTGTGCCCCCCAGATGATAAACCCATTTGAAAGTGCAATTGAAGCCAAATTATGTCAAATTTCATGAGAGGTGGCCTAAGGCAGAGCACTGCACATGAATAACAATTGCTCCACAGCACATAGCAGTTTGCTTTTGATATATTTTCATTTAAAAAAAAGTTCTGGGATGGATTAAGCAAGTGAGACTGCAGGAAGGAGAAGCAGCAATGGCTATCTGCAGTAAAGGGTGGCTGTACTCCCTCCTCCTGCCCAGTCCTTCCATGCTGGAGAACACAGGGATAGCCCTCATTTACCTCCTGTATTGTTTATTCCATTTACTCTTAAAATAAATTCTTCTTTAAAAAACTGTTAAAACTGCAAAAGAGGAAGTGATCAGTGAAATCATGCATTTTGTCTGGAAAGAAATGTAACTTCTCTCATTTTGAGGCATAACCAAACTCTTATCTCCTGAAGTTAGCAAAAGACTTTTCCTAGAGGGCGAAGTTTTGCATAAGTATACAGTTTTATTCTGCCCACCTCCAAACTAAGGGGTAATAACTTGAAAGTAGGCAAAACATGTCAAACCAAAGGTCCACACAGGTTAATATTCTTTCTCTAATTGTGAATATGGAGGTAGGCTGTTCTGTGTCCTCTTTATTATTGCTATTCCCTGACATCAGTAGTTTTTCTCCTCATTTTTTCACATTTCTCTTTTTGCACTTTACTGCCCCAGAAGACATCACTGTTTCGTTAGGATCGTGCCTGACCATACAAGGAGGATCCAGCACAGACGGGCGGGAAGAGCACAGGAAAAGAGCAGAGAGAGTCGGATTCTTCCACAGGGGATGGAGTCTCAGCCTCACCTTCCCCCTGTGTTTGCAGCATTTGGGTTTACTCTCTCCCTGTCGAGCTGCAAAGCAGAGTTTTTGCTGCCGTGCATCAAGCTAAGTGTAAATAGACTGCAAACCATGACCTGAATCTATAATGGATGACTTCCGAAACTGTTCAGATACTCCATCAATATTTTAGTTAGAACCAAGTAATAACTCAGCCTACCAATGCAAGATACAGAGTTGCCTGCTACATAGGCAATGAATGGGTGGAGTATGGTAAATCAGCATAGCATTTATGTCTGTTTTTCCAAAGAAAGCCTAACCTTTGTAACTTTTGAATACATGGAAAAATAAAGTGTCTTTACTCTGGTAATGTGTTCGACCCTGCTCCCACTCATTTCAGTGGGGTTGGGGGACATTCGGGACTCCTGAAAATCAGGTCTTGCATGGGCTATTACACTTGAAATTTTTTTCTCTGTGTCCATAAACAGAAAAGCTTTATCTTAGCCTACACAAACTACAATTTCTCTTGTTTTTGTTTGGATCTCATCAAAACCAAGGTTTGACTGATAAATATAAAGCAAAGCCAGACAAGAATTTGCAAACTATGTACATTGCTTTTAAAACTTACTATATAGGAAATAAATGTTGTACCTGTTGTATCACTGGTAGAGGTTTTTGCTAGTCTTTTGTTACTTCAGTTATATTCAGTATATACAGGTAACAGGACTTCACTGTGTCTTCAGTACCTCACTATAATGTCTGAGAAACAAGGCAGCGTGTGCATCTTGTATTTGCCTTCAAGAAATACCGTGTATGCTCCTTTGGACATGCCAGACAGAAGACTACACTACAACGACATAGCTTATGACCAAAAAAAGTTATTAAATACAATCTCTTGAACTAGGAGTAAGTCACGTCCCTAATATAGAAGAATCTCTAAAAAATTAACTGGGAGGAAGGTCTGACTTTTGTACATTCCCCATCTTCAGGGATTTGGGCTGATCTCTTTATTTGCCAATGTCTTATAGAAAATATTTTTATATGGCACTTTAGCCTTAGGAACAATCTTCCAGCCTACATACTCCACATGTATTTTCTGTTGGCTTTAATTCGTCCTGTCAAAATTTGCATGGTCTCCCTTACTCAGTTACACAAATACTCATCTAGAGTAACTTCACTGAAGATAACAGGATGATCCCAGTTAGGATCTAGGTTATGGCAGTATGCTCCTGTCACTGACCCAGCACTATCAAGGAAGAATGGTTAAGACACAAATCTGACCTTTCTAATTGAAATCCTGCTCCGAGTTTCCTGCTAGGAAGCCGCCTCCCATCTCTCCTATTTGACCTTGCCACTGACTTCCCAAGTTGAAAAAGTCAAGACAAAGTAGTAAGGTGGTGATTCCACGGACAGCTTTCATCTATTCTAAAAATATCATGGCCAAACACCACTACTGGTCAGATGTCAGCTTTGTACATGTTAACAGAGACAACCAGATAGCATTTTTTTCTTTATGGAAATCCTAACTGGAGGGAAGTCAGTTTAGGATCATGAAAAGAACAGACAATGTAAAAGATAAGGCATCTACTTTCTTAAATAAGTCAAAAATCTGCATCTTGAAATCCATATTCCAAGTGTTCAATTTGAATGTTACCTTTACTTTTATATTCACGAAAGCTGAAAGGACACCAGGATATAGGCAACCAAAGGCTCCAGCAGAGAACTCAGTATTAAACACAATCAAAGTCAGTCATAGCAAGTACTAAAGGTCAGCAAAAAATTCAGGAAATGCCAATGTAATTCATCTGTGCATTAAGTCATAGCCTTTTAAAACATGATCTTAGATCCCTCACCCAATCATTACTGGATACTTTATTCTTCTCACTAAACATCTATAGACTCCAGAGCCTAAACTACTTCGCATCATTTCAATATCCTAAATTGAATACATCACAAAAAACTTCCCTGTGGGCACTCCATGCATTACTATAGCAATGCTCTGCATCAGATTGGCAAGATGTGATTTTTTAGATTAGGTGGCATTTTTACAGTATTGTATACATTCAATGTAGTAGCCCCAACCACAATACTCAGATTTAGTGCAGATTTTTCACCCTAGGCATCTTGTATTAGACATCCATTATGCACACTCACGATTTGCACTCGATCCAATGTAATGGATCAAAGTGATCCTGCACCTTCCTCCTCTTTGCCTATATTAAGTCTACTGATGTTGCAGCTGCAGGGTGAATCAAATCAACAAGTTCATCCAGCAAGAAGCTGTGCTTTTTCTCCTTCAGCATTGCCAGGTGAGTTGTCCGCTGGCCCGGTGGACCGATTCCACCCATTTTGCACCTACCCAAACACAAGAGCTGATACGGGTGAATTTGTTGGGGGACAGAGCTGGAGGTATGGGAAGGGTGAAGTAAACACCTTCAGAGGTGGAAGGTGCAAAGTTGCCTATGAGAACATGGTGTGAGTGACTATCCATGGGAATAACCAGTACTTCCAGCACTGCACCAAGCTACTTTGAGGAAGAAGGGAAGCAGCCCCAGGAAAACCTCCTTTCCTGCAACATTGTCAGCTGCACAGATGTGCAAACAGATATGAGTCTGCCAAGAGAAGAGCTAACAGTGTCCTTCAGTGAAAACACAGAGAAGGTCCAAGCAGCAGTTGTGACTCGAGTCCCTGTTTTGCTCTAGAGTATGTGAAAAACCATGCAGCAACGGTGGTCCTCGGCAAAAAGCAGCAATCCAAAAGTAACCGGGCATCAGGTATGCTTAAGCTCAAATGATATCCATTTGTCATCCGACTTCCAGGAGCCAGACGCCTGCCTCCCTGATGGCATCTTTGAAAATCTCCTTAAAGTAATTTCTCAGAAGTCTGCAGTTACTCAGTGCCAGTGCCCTCCCCTTCACGATGTTAAGATGGTGAAGTGCATTATTTATGGATTCAAATGGCACATTCTTCTTTCAAAATAATCACTGTATAATTGGGATAATGCCCTTGATTGTGTGCTATGGCCTAAGTAACACTTGGGTAGTAACTAACTTTTGGCTTTCAGCCATTTCATCAATAGTCGGAGCTGACTGAAGAGTTACCATCAAGGCCTTCAAGAATAATTAAACTTTTCAATGAAATGAAAAAAATTTCACAGTAATACTCATCTTCCTTAAAATATGGCATTTTTTTAGGTCAAAAGAAATAAAACTGTCATCTTACCCTTTTTTAAGCTTTTGCAACAATGTACAAAGTGGTTAAGAGAATCCTTTCCACCTTTCCTTCTCATTAACATCTTCCCATCATTAATCCCCTTGTATAAGTAGATGACAGTCAAATTGCAATAGAGAATTATTACCTGTGCATAGGCAATAGCTTTAGTGTTCATGCTGCTATAACCTTGAGAAGGTTTCAGAAGTAAGTTAAGAAAAGGACTCCAGATTCCAGAGAATATGCTTTATAATGTGAAACAGAATCAATTTAGCACCTAAGAGAGAGAGTTATGACTACGATAAACTTACTGGATGTGTCCACAGTGCCATCACTGAAGCAAACATACCCAAGTTATCATGACAACACTGTAGCTGTACAGCCACAGTAACATGTCACTTGGCATGTTAATTAACTCTGAGTTAACATAGCTTTTAGAGTAAATTTTGTAGATAGTGCTGAGCCCAGGTTTTGTTAAGCTGAAAAGGCCAAGATTCTCCTTTTGATAAGTGTATGAAAAGTGTCCTTCACTAAAGGAAGGGGCACTAAAGTGCCCTGCACTAAAAAGTAAAATTTCAAATCCAGGCCTAAAAAAGGCCTCACAGGAACAGACCTAAGGGCAGGAATTGCACCATTGAAATACTACATTTGTGAAACAACAGATCAACAATTACACATTGCTAAAACCCAGTACAGAAGACCTGTGTGAGGGTGAAGGAAACCGCTCGGACACCTGTGACTACATATGGATATGACTTGTCAGGCTTACCGGCTCTGGCACCACTTGAATGTAATAAATCACAGCCTCTCAGTACAGAGTTTGTTAATGCTTAATAGCAAACTCTTACCTCTTAGTAACGCCCCCCCCAGTTTCTCATTCACAGAATGGGAAAGGTCTTTTCTCTGAAGTACCTGGCATTGCTGTTGCAGGGCTGAGCGTCCAAACAAAAGCAGATGCAACTCCTACAAAGTTTTCAATACCTCAAGGCATTTAACAGCTTCTACTTTACTACTACTGAGCAGAGCTTGGTTTGTATCTGCTGCTGTTTGTGTGGGCAGGTACTTTATTTCCCCATTTGTAAAACATTATTATATCACAACAGTGTTACTCAGCTAGACGCTTTCATCAGTGAGCAGCCTACAATTCAACATTGTAGGAGAGATCCCCTAGATAAAACTGTGGTTTAAGTATGGGAAGATTCAACAACCAGAAGAAACCCCGAAACATTGTTCCATATGTGACACTTGTAGGCCAGATGCTCCTTCTTTAACATCCAAAGATGTTAAATAATAAATATATAATGAAGACTGAGAAGGGCACAACTAGCAAAAGTGAAACACAGAATTACACAACAAAGAATCAAAATACATGGATGATAGTAATTTCCTGAACTTAGAAACCTACACATACAAAAGGAAATAAAACCTTGTGAATTGAAGCACAGTTGGAGATAAAGCAAATGGAACAAGCAATTTGGTAAAGTAAAAGTAGTAGCAGACAGCTGTCTGGGTTAGGAACCTGACTGTAGTATACCTACCAAGTGACAGCTATTTTTCAGCTCAATTTTCAAATCAGATTACAAGTTAAAGAAAAGAAGTCACAGTAAATACAACAATCTGTATCAAAGTGGCGCTGTAGGTTTCTAATCTACTAAGGAAGCAGAGGGAGGGAGAAAAACTATTAATCAGGTGTTGCCTTTTGCCTTATTGATCTGCCAAGAAAAAAGAATCTACCTCAAATATAAAAAAATAATTATTTTTACATGTTGATAGTAACGATACCAAAAAATACCATAAATCTTCCTGGCTGATTAGTGCGGTATTTTAAAATACCATGATAAGTGTTAATTACATGCAAATGCCAACGGTAAATTTGTAGCAGCACTGGGAGCTCAGTGATGAGCACTTTTACTCCTGGTTCCCTCGACCTCATGTAGTGAGTCTTAAAAGACAGGTAAGTAAATAATGTAATGATTCATATGCACTGAATCCTTCTCGAGCTGCGTAAAGATGATGAAAACAGTGCATGTCCTTGTATTGCATGAGATTCAGAAAAGATAGTAGAAACTCATCAAGCAGAGGCTGTGCTGCAAAACATTACAAGAAAAACGGACAGCAGCGTATTTTCTTGCCTTTACTTCACACAGTTTTTTATCCTCCAAGTTCCCTCTGCAGCAGTGTGATAAGCTCATCTACTCCCTAAATTTTCAGCTTACAACAAAATAAGAAAAAGCTCTCCTATATCCCTACTTTAGAAAAAAAATGGAATTATTGTGTTTGCATCTCGATTGTGCCATCGAGATTTCCCGACAGGATGAACTGCAACGTTTCAGCTAAGCATAACCATGGGACTCCTTGAACATTTTGCTGTTTCCTTCCCTCCTGAAGGTAACTACAGAGCAATGGATAGCTTAGACTGATGTTGCAGAACAAAAATTTGGCATTCAGAGGTTTCTGAAATGCACTTGTTCAGTATTTACTTGCATGAGAGGTCAGGCATTCTATGACGTTTCCTTTGGAGGAATTTTGTATTTGTTCTGGTTTCCAGAAGGCCAGAATGCACCAAGAATACCCTTCTGAAAATACTGCAGAGCAATGCTAAACAGGTTGTTTCTGAAAAAAATTAATCTAATCATGTCTTGCAGGCTCATAAGGTATTAGGCTTTTAAATTGATTTTTAGACTGCTAAATAAATGTTTAGGTTCTTAAATGACTTACCATCCTTTCCCAACTGCTCTTCTAGTTTTTAGGTTGTTTTTAATTTTTTTAAATGAAGGCTTCCCTCTAGCTAATCTTCCCTTAACTGAGACAGTTTGGGTCAGCTGCTTTTCCGCAGTTAGTGGAGAGTTAAAGAGGCAGCGTAGAGTACCAAGGGAGTGCATGCAGCTGAGGCAAGCTGCAATGAAAGCCATGCACGTGCTCACGGCAAAAGCACGTGCTCACTGCGAAAGCATCATCTGACACCAGCTGAGATCCCCTGCCAAAACTGAGCACTGGGCCAGGCTTACACGCACCGCCCGGCTGCCTCCTGCAGTCTCAGATACAGCAGACAGCAGGCGGGCAGCAAGTCGCCAGCAAGCAGTGATACAAACACACAAGAGCTGATGTAAAACACTGGAAGCTTCTTCCATAGCAGGGCAGGTCGTAGTCTTGTATAAAAGAGCATAGCTGTGAATAACACTAGTGGCTCTGTGTGGTTTTATACAGACTAGGATCTCATTCCCAGGAGCATGTATTAATTTATTTACATGGGATTACACCATCTAAAAATGTAACCCCAGCTGCTCAGAGCTGGGCAGACCAAAGTCATTTGGAAAAATCCTAACTTTGTGGCCAATACCTCCAGGGGCTTACATGCTTTCACACGTCCCCTGAACCACAGAGTCTATCTGTGTGTGCTCTTCAGCCTCAGCAAATGTCATTTGAATCATGCCCTCTAGGAATAAAAAGCTGAACACTTATCTGCTGCCTCGAAAATCAAAGGACGGCCGTCTGGATCACTTCCCTGCCTCTGACTGCAGCCAAAATCAGATGCCTTGGGAGGAGGTGGTACTCGGGGCAAGCAATTATGAATGACCACCTCCCAAGCACGCTCCCAGCCTCCACCAGTGGGACTGCTGGTTGAGGGCCCGCATGCTGTTGGCTCCCACCACTCAGCTGGTTTATGCAACTGTGTGGAAGCTCTTGAATTAAAACCAGGGTTTTATACAGTAATCATCCTGTGGGCTGCATTATGTGTTAAAGCTGGAGCAAGCAGCAGCAAACACCCTAGCATAGGTATGCAACAAGGAGAAGATGGACAGATTCTGCATGACACTAATCAGCTGGTCAAAGCAGAGGGCCTTGGGACCCTGAACAGATGAAGAGATGCTCTCATTCACAGACAAACCTGTCAAATTTTCAGGTGTTTCCTCAAATGTTATTAGCTCTGCTCAGGTATGGGAACATTTCCTGCTAAAAGGCACAGATACCTTGCACAGGCCCTGGGCTCAGTTAGCTACAGCTCCAGTGTCCCATACTGTTACTGCACTGTGTCGCCATGGCTCTGCAGACCCTCTCACTGAACTCACTCAAAAAGACTGACATCCTCTTGCCTCTTGACCTGACAGGCCCAAACTTCAAGAGCCTCATCTCTTATATGATGCCAGGACAAAGTATGCACAGAGTGGGAGAAGATGCTCTTTGACTTCAGTCTTCTGTGCTACAGCATACTTGCCAGTGCTTTAGGTTTGTGTGTTTCGCAGCAGAGAGAGGCCACAGAGGGACCCAGCTGTGGCCATGTTTTACTCATACCTGAAGCACACACATGACGTTTTGCAAAATGACTTTTGGTCTCCCTAAGCCACTGGGCGATAAGGAAGTATTCTCCTGCTTTTCCTACGGTAGAAGAAGAAATAAAACCTACAGCTGTAAGGTTAGAGTCAGGAATGTTAGTCTCTTAAAGTATTCTCCTGCTTTTCCTATGGTAGAAGAAGAAGAAGAAATAAAACCTACAGCTGTAAGGTTAGAGTCAGGAATGTTAGTCTCTTAACTTCACCGCTACTTTACATGAATATATTTCTGATGGTTTTACAGCTGCTTTGCTTTGTTGGAACAAAACAAGAAGAATTAGAGCACTGGTGAATCTGATCCTAAGGATCTTCACATGGGCCTCCAGCTAAGACAGGTTTCATAGACTTTTTCCCCAAGTGCTGTTCCTAGTCTTCAGTCTCTTATATTCATGTAAAGTAGCGGTGAAGTTATTTCTGATGGTTTTACAGCTGCTTTGCTTTGTTGGAACAAAACAAGAAGAATTAGAGCACTGGTGAATCTGATCCTAAGGATCTTCACATGGGCCTCCAGCTAAGACAGGTTTCATAGACTTTTTCCCCAAGTGCTGTTCCTAGTCTTCCCTGCCTGTCTGCTTATTGCAACTCATATACTTCATGGCTGCAACGGTGCTAATGGAAACTGTCAGCTGGTACCTAGGTAACATACATACAAAGCTACAGAACATACATACACAGCTTAAACTTTGCTACAAACCAAGCTTGATGGATATCTGTCTGCCTCGGAGATGGTGGCAAAACTCTAATTAATACAAATGAAATTAGCATTTCCCATTCACTGCTTTCCTAAAAAAGCCAACAAACAAAACCAAAAAACAAACACAAACCCAAAAACCCCAAACTCAGCTTCATTGGGTTTTGTGGATCTGCTGTAGACAGTGACCACGAATTATCCAAGTGCTCTGAGGGAAAAATAACCAAACCCCATTGGTCTGTTTTCTGTGCCTTTCTCACATCTGTTTTCCACGGGAAGACAGATACATGGTCGCCTGTGACTGAGTTTTGCTCTAAGTTACAACAACATATAATCCAGGTGCCAACTTCAATCATGTTTTCAATGCAGCTGGACTTCTTAAGCTCCCCATACTGCTGCTGTCTAGAAATCTGAACACTTCTGAAGAGAGCTGTGAAATTCCAACTGATTTAAACAGATCCGGGATATCACCTTGGACTTCTTCATGAGTACACAGATAAACAGGATTTACTGTAGCAAACACAGTAAATATTAGTTAGTAAATAGACATTTGCATTGTTTGCAGTAGAATTTAGATGACACGTCTGATTTGTCTCTGAGTGGTCTAAGCACTCTGCTTTTTCACCATGTTGGGGATATGTCCAGCAATGTAAGAAAAGGGTATGGACAAAGCAAACACATGGAATCAGAATTGTTACTATTTACAGGGTCTTGCGATATGTAACTGTCGCGAAGTCTGTTGTTTACTCTTTGCCTGTTGCTATGCATAAATACTTGGGTCTTATCCGAACAACTTATTGCTACTAATGAGAAGCCAAACAGGAAATCAATATAGACTCATTTATGCAAAAAATATGCTTGTCCCCACTTCCGATAAACAACCAGGCAGGCAAAGCTGAAGGATCTCCATGTCAAATGAATATCCGAGGCACTGAAAAGGAAGTTTCAGTCAATTACAGCAGGTTCATCTGAAAGGATGCTAAACATAGTTTATCTTTTTTTTATTCCTACCTGTCATGAAAGAAGCTTATATACAATAAAATCGCCAGAAGAAACTGCAACATGTATGTGACAAGCTTATTAACTTGCATTTCTATCAGTTTCCCCAATTTAGATAAAACAGATCAATTGCTGCACAGTTCCCCTTATTTGGAATAAAAGAGCTCTATTTCTAGCGATTTTTTTTATTTCCCTTATTTGCCTTCCCAAGAAGAGCTTAATTGCTCTTAGCCTTACCCCACTGATATCATGGCAAGTATCTATCAGGCAATCACTTTTCCCCAGCACTTGCCCAGCCTGCAAGATCAATAAAGGCAGACCACATGGAAGTCCTCCACTCTTTTCATGGCACTCTAAAAAACCTCCTACCACAAGGCACCCTCCAGTTGTTTCCTCTCCCTGCCCCACACCCCACTGCTTTTTCTTCATTTCCGAGCATCTCAGCTCTCATCATCATCTCAGCTCTCAGATACTGCTTTTTCCTATGATATATGGTGGGGTCATTCTCCCCATTTTATAACTGGGGATACTACAATGGGATGTGGTACTCAGTGTGAAGATAAAGAAAGGTGTAGGCAGTGTGGGCCTCTTCCAGACTACAGGAGGAAGAAGATGACAAAGGCTTAGATACAAGAGAAAATTAGTGGAAAAAAATAAAATTAAAAAAATCTAAATTTGGTTTGGGCATTTGAGGAAACTAATGCTTTGAGTATTTTCAAGGCACAAAACCCATAAACTGTATCATCACTATTAATAGCTTTTCTAACATCATTGTATGCTGTTCGTGTTCCCGCTGTGTTTTTCTCTACTAGATGGTAACCACAGAAACCAGAAATCAAACAAAAAGCGAGCTCTCGGCAATAGAAGCATGGCAGAATGATACTCTATGCATTTGTTATCTGAGACTGACAGAAAGACAGAGAGAAACAGAGAGAGAAAAATAGCATTGCTTTAAGATGTGTATTAACTCTCAGGATGTCAACGCACAAAACCAGAAATACAGCCTCTGTGACAATCTTCTGAAAGGAGAAAAAAATTACCCAATGAAATAACTTCAGAAGATGAGGCTGCATTTTTTCTCTGTAAATACAGCTCCATGATTTAGTCTCTCAAACATTGAATATAAGCTGTCAGCAGAGAGAGTTAAGCATTCTCTAGAGCCATCTATGTGGTTAGTGGTCTGTAAGCTGCATGCACAGGTCAGCATTCACTACTTGTGGCAGAGTGTCTAGCACATGCACTCCAACAGGGGCGAGATTCATCCCCTTGTTGCACAAACAAAACTAGCCTTCCTGGTCCCACGGGTAGCTGGAATATAAGGAAGAGCCATATTATTTAGCCTAATCTTGAACAAGCCTCCATTTGCACAAATACTAACTTTTATGTCCACCTTGACGTTGAACCTTTAATTTTAGACGTGAAACTTTTCTAGAAATAATAATTACATTTTCCCCAGAGCCATAAGGTTTGTGAGCTTAAACTTTCTTCTGTCCTGTTTAAAGAAGAAAAATGAGTCTCTGTCACAGGTTTCTAAGAGATAGTGCTCTGACAGATATACTAAAGGTTTCTGCTGAAGGCATTTGGATTGGCAATGCAGCCTGTTGCTTCTTGTTTTCTTTTCCCATTTCATATCCATTTAAGATGCCCAAGTATAAAACATTCAAGTTAATTTTCTGAAGCACATGGCATTGGCAGAACTTCAACAGGATGTTTGAAAAACCCCATTTTTCTGATGCAAGATGAATTTTCACATTAACAGGGATTGCTGCAGCTCAATAGGACTAAATCCTACATCTGGAAGAGCGACTGTAGCATGGCTCTTACCCCGTGTCGGCTTTGTAATAGCAGTAGTTTTTATCTCTTCAGTAAATGCAAAGAGTAATTCACGTTTGTGCAACACATTAGAAATTTCAAATGACATCTAGGTAAAGATAAGTGCTCTTCTCCCTTCAGTTAATCTAATGTTGCTACATGCCTCTTCACAGCACACTCACCAAAGGCTACGCTGGCCCTTCCAGCCTAGGGCACATGCCGCTACGTGGGTAGACACCACAGCCTATGAAAAACCCCACCAGTACATGAGGGCTGAATAGCCTCTTAAATCAGATAGCAACGAACAGACGTTGTGTTTTGCCGTTTAGGGTGTGACCCAGCTTCTCCTAACAATGGAAAACTGCATCTGAAGCACACATGGGATGAGTCCCCTTGGAAAACAAAGCAGAAAGTTTTGTGAAGGCCCCTTGGAAAACAAGGGGACCACGCACAGGCACAAGTTGTGGTACTTTTGCTAGTCAGAATCTTTTTAATAGATAGCTTTTATTAGAAGATGTTGATTTCTTTGTAGCAAAATTAATCACTGCAGAAGTCAGTTTGGGGGAATTTCTCATTTGAGCTTTAAGCTATGGAGCTGTAGAAGCAGTTTATCTTCGTATTTCTGATAAACTCTGCTTCCTTTCTGCTTTGAAATCAGTTTTTGTTTAAAAGGAAAGTAAATGTTAGATATGAGAGAGAGCAGAACTAAAGCAAAATGTTTTTAATCTAGTCAGATTTTTCATTTTATGAACATGCTCAGCTCTAACTTTTCACTTCAGTTAAAAAACATAATAGAACAAGAAAAACGTTTCTGCCTACTCTATTAAAAATGTGCGAAAGTACTTTGTTGAATATGACTCTAAGAATATGTGGGCTCCAAAGAAACAGATATCTGTCTTTTGATTTGTGTGAAAAAAAAAAAAAAAAGTGGTGAAAGCATTTAATGAAAAACATCCATTGGAAATGGAAGAGAAAGGACTTTTAAAAAGACTGGTTAAAACCCCCATATATCTGCTATGAAGTGACAGTTTTGAAACCAAGTATTATGTTAGGTAGGAATAATACTGACTTTTCAAAAAGCTAGTTTTATAAAGATTAGCTCAGCTACATCCGGAGAGGGCATGCCACAGGCAGATGCTCTAATAAGTCTGTGAATGATTTAATACCTTTCAGTGATCCTCAGAGAAATACGATTTGCAAGTGTAACACAGACTTTTTCCACTACTCTGGATGCAAAGGATACTTACATTCCTCTCTTCCCCCTTCCCCAGCTCAGGATGGGATAAGAAGTCGTTGCCTCCCTCACACAAGCACCTTCCATATGCAGTAGCTGAAGTACTGAGAAATTCTCCTCTGCAAAGGGAGGCCCAGGCTTGGGACTTGGACTGATTCCAACGTTACTTATTGCAGGATTTGTCTAAGATGCCCTTGATCCTGGACAACTTTGGTTCCTGACACCAGCTTGTTTGAATTCCTGAGGCTGCAAGTCACCACACACACAGCAGAAGAGGACATGTCACTCTGTGCACTTTATTCAATGACTCTAATGTGACTCAAGCCTTGCCACTGCCCTGCAAGACCCTCTATCACTCACATACTTATTTAGCATAGCTGTGTGAATCAAAGCTTAAAAAAAAAAAGTGAAATAGAAACAAAACTAGAAACTGAGAAAGAAAGTAAAATTGTTTAAGACTGAAATAATCTGACTCTGGTTAACTCCTCTCTGCAGCATCATACCACTGCAGACCAGAGGACACTCAGGTGTCAGGGTATCCATGCAGCCTGTGACTTAACTACCCATATATTGCATGGGTGTGCAAAAATAACCTCACCGCAACATTAGCATCCCTTCTAGCCTCAGCATGCTGGTGTCGGCTGAGAGCAGTGCCAGCTATTACAGGGTGGAGGGAGGGCTCAGTGCACAGAAAGTTTTCAGCCACTTCTGACCAAGGTTCTTTGCAGACAACTTAACCCCCTTAGCAGCTAATGATGGATTTATCTGGTGCTTCACCCAGCAGGGACCGTACTGCTGGGTTAAGGGGACAAGGTAAAACACTCACTGATTTTTGTGGCTGTTTTAATGTTGTGCTTACTTATGTTCTTGATTTTTCATTAAAAACCTATATATGTTTCATATTAGGCAGAGTCCACTGTTCAAAGTGTCTCAGCCCAGCTCTGCGAGCACATTTTGGGCACCCTTCAGTGGGAACGTGTTTGGACACACCCTTGATGATTAAGATGCTCAGATCTCCCTGTCAAAAACAGCAGCAAACCCGGAATCCCACTGGCTCTCAATGTGTTCTGGGACTTCTAAATGTCTTCGTTGTTTTTTTAATCAATGGCATTAAGTGCCTTAGGAGCCTACCTGCTTTGAAAAGAAAAGTAGTATGAAGGATCTATGCAAGAGCCATACATAGATGCCCAGGCGTTGGCAAAGGCATTTCAAAGATGACTGGAAATGAAGCCAAGCAATTCAAGAGGACTGCCTTGTAGTCCCCCTGTTTTAACACCCTGAAGGATGGGCAGGTAAGCGCACTTTGTTACTTTTTGTTTCTAAGCCTGCCTGTGACCATGCACCCTTGTTAGCGGAAAGGATATGTGCACTCCAAGGAGGGCAGACAGATGTGCATTTGCTCTGCTCACACTTATGAAACAGGTAGCCACGAGCATCCCTGGCTGGCAAGCTGTGTGACTGCAGTATCACTGTGCTGCTGGAGAGTAAAACACCTTTGCTTGGGGCACACAGCGCCATGCCAACTCAATCATTTAGCTTCTAGACTGAACTGGTTCATATAGACGCAAAATCGGAGCCTGGACTGAGCAAATGTTCCCTCTGAGGCGTGGTCTGCTCATTACCTGCTCCATGCAGGCACGATCAGGAAGGAAGAATTGCTTAGTGCAATGGATATGTTACTTTTGCAAACCCATTCTTTTTGGTATCGCTCATCCCTTAAAACACTGTCTACATCCACATCATCAGGGCAGAGAAGCAGAGAGAAGCATTCCTGAGCCATACAGCTTTGATGTAGCTCCAGGGATTTGGAGTCTCCACCTGCAATTCATGGAAGGTGTGAGGAGCTATAGGGCTCCCCATAGGATGGAGAACCCCCAAATCTTGCCCTGAGGGAGACATGGCACTGGACTTACAAATTTTGGCACAGACCTGGCACTTCCCGTTCTGGCAAAGTGCTTTCAGTTCTGCTGATGGAAAAAGATGTATTTCACCTAGGCAGAGGTTGAAATTTAAAAGGTATTTTAACAGCCAGTCACAAGAGCAAGGTATCTTCTAATCCCTCCATTTCTGAGTACCTGTGTACTATAAAGTCACATAGTCTGTTCTGCCTAATACCATGGTGCTCCTGCCTTCTGGGATGTTAAGGTCTGCTACATCCACACAGAGTTTAATGTGTAAACACAGAATTAAAGGACATTAATGGCTTCTTTAGAGTCCATTTACCATTTCAGGTATCCACTAAGAGTCATGAACTGTTCACTGATGGAAACCAAGAATACCATCTCTCCAGTGCTATCATTACAAAGTAGTACTCAACACGCTGATACCAACACCAGGTAAAGATGTCTCTTTAAAACATTAATTTTAGAAATCCAGGTCAGCTTGTGCTAGGCAGAGGATACTACATCTATTCAGCAGGTAAATACTTATGTCATTCTTTCCATGATCCTCTGCAGCAAGGTATCAAGCAGGACTGGTGTGTCTTCTGCAGGGGTGGGTAAGTGGAAAAATACCAACTCTTAATACTCCCAATATTTTGGAAGGTACCATAAAGGAAAACCATGAAAGTGCCTTACACATCTAGTAAGTAAATACTCCTCATGTGCTCATAAGACAGGAAAATATTTTTTGAATTAAAAGTTTCTAAATATGTTTTAAAAAAAATTAAAGGTAGTGATTTTCTAAAAGGGTATTAAATGCAAGACCACGGAATGCACTATATTATTTCCACACAGTCAGGTACACTAGCCCCACCAGGAATGGCTCAAGGCTTTTTGCACTCAAGGCTTTTTGTTGCATGAGAAGATCAGCAGAAAGAGTATGTCAACAGCATTTCTTTGGTGAAGAGAGACTGAGGACACTACGCAGAAGACTGAGATGTATGGCCCTTATTTCAAGAGCTCTGTGCCACATGCACTTGGAGCAATATCATCTGCCAGACTGGACTGAAGTTAAAGTGGACCTGATTAACACTTGCTGGCCCTGCTAGGTATCTTTCACAGAAACAGAGAGATGTTCAGCAGCCTTTGCTGCTAAAGCAAAGCAGTTTTGTTTGTTCTAGGCCATCTTAACAGGGTTGACAGAAAGAGGATTGCAGAGACCAGGGACACAACTCTGAGGAACCGAGGAAGGTATTAGACAGCCCTTAAGCCTATTCAGACTAAAATGCTTTCAACATTATCAATACTATCATTTCATTAGATACTATCTTCATATGTTACCGTTAGTCATAGTACTGTAGTTGTATTACAATTAATCTTTCTCTTACTCAGCATAAGAAATTCCAGCAAACGATCCACACATTCCAGCCTCAAAAAAAAAAAAAAAAAAAAAAAAATCCCTTTTATCCCTGCTTTTTAGTCATTGTAATCTGGGTTCTAGGTAACTTCTACCTACAAATATTTCTATGCTGAAATCCCCATTGATCCAGTCTGTTAGATCTGAAGACTCCCTCTCTGCATTTTTGCAAAGCTGTACTGCTACAAGAGGTTTAATAGAGAAAGACCAAAGGAAGCAAATGTCGGGGTGGGTGCCCAGACAGCTAGCTTCACCTCTACCCAGGCCTTTTTGACTCTAATACCCCGTGCATTCAGGCAGAAAACCCTCTCACTCCAGTCTAACACAACTACAAGCACAAAAGCCAGCAGTAAGGCTGGGTAAGACTACTAAACTCCTTATTATGTACTAATCCACAGTAAGATCAAGTGTGTTTTCTTGCATAGGAGAGAAAATGTCAAGAACCTGAACTGGCACAGAAAAATGGGTGTAAGTTTCTCATTTACTAGAAAGCAGAGTTAAGGAAGATGCACTTTGCCAGAAAACTGTAGTTATCGATTTTGCCTCCAGCCTAAGTGACAGTGATTAAAAGCTTTCCTGGTCTGTCACAGAAGAGGTTGTAATTTAAAAAAAAAATTAATTCTAATGTTCATTCTTAAAGCAGCACTGTGTGCTACAACCAAATGACTGAAGAGCCTTTGGGTATTAAAACAGATCAAGAGGTTTTACAGGTGGCATTTTTTGACAGCCTGCATGTCACACTTTCTGCCTTTTGTATTTGAGTGACACCTAGGAGTAGATTGAAAATGAAAAAATTTTAGTTTTAAAATCACCTAATTCACGGTTTCCTAGGAGAAGCATCGTCCTCCTTAGAAATGAAAGGGAGAAATGCCATACATGTATTTCGGGGGCAGAGGGGGCGGAATTACCTTGTGCTCCATCAAAACTACATACAGCATTTACGCCTACAGCAGACCCATTTCATACATACCTTACTGTCAATTCACAATCACTTAAAACTATACAGAGAAAAGTGTTGAGAAGATTTGCCAGGGAGATATCTTAGCACTTGCTGCTCAACTGCTCTGCAGCAGAAAAGACAGCAGCTGAGAATGGACCTTTTCACGCAGCAAGCAGCCTTGAAGGGTCATTGAAAGCCTTGAAAGCCTTCTTTAGGGTCAACCAACTCAAAGCGTACCTGCAAAGAGTGCTTCATCTTTACCATCTGACGAGGACTACTATGGGATAACGTGAAGTTGTGGCTGAAGTGTCCAGCCTAGGGAGACACTGCTTAGTGTTGGGCATCTAATCAACAGATGTGTAAGCTTAGGGGAGACAGACACACCCACAACATGAGGCACAGGCAAGAAAAGGAGAGCAGACCAGGCCTGACCAGCAGCACCCAAGGGACCAGCAGGATGGGTGTCCTGCTGGCAGGGCCTCCAAGGACATAGCTAGGATATGAACAGGACACTTGAAGGTACCTCATGTAGGATGCAGGGGGAGACCTGGCACGCCTTGGTCCCAGCAAGCCAATGTTTGGGGGAAAACTATCAGAATGAAGTAAACTCAGTCTTTCTGGCTACATCCTAAAACCCTTCCCAGAAGTACTAAAGCTTTAATTGGATTGCTGTTTTCAGTCATTCAATTTTGAAGACCAACCTCTTTTCTGGGAATATTGGTTTTTTAACAACCCTAGTATAACAGAGCAGCACACTTTATATAATTAAACCAATCTCACAGCAATTTCCAGACTGACTGCATAGTCCCTCGGCAGTCCACACCTTACTTGGTATCTGCTCTTTTGTTAGACTTCACTTGGCGACGGTGGGAGGAACGCTTTGACTCAGAGAGAAAAAGGTCAAATGCATCCTTTCTTGACTGCCTGGCCCCTCTCCCTCCCAGCTACGCAGCCTCACGTCCAAAGGCTACACAGCAAATCTCACTCCCTCATTTGAGATGCGTGAGCATGGTTTACTAAAAACCAGGTACAAATGGCAGTTGCACGCAAGTAAGGTAGCCCAGTGCTTCTATAACTGTTGCACAGCACAGCTGGAATAACCCAAAACAACTGCCTTGAAATTAATTCGAAGTATATCTATATACACGCTAACAAAGTGTCACCGAAATCGGGAATAAACCTC
>NW_010517152.1:0-13424 GCF_000687285.1 Phaethon lepturus
GGCTCGGGCCGGCTGCCTGCGTGGGTTGGGGCACGTTGTTTGGGCTCCCTGGGCTCCTCCATTTTCTCATTTGTACAAAAAAACCGCCCAAACAACCAAAAGAAGAAAAACCAACAGAGGAGATAACGGTGCTTTGCTGGAGGTGCCCATCTAGTTTTTAAGCTCTTTCGGGGCGAGCAGGGTTGTTCTGCACTAGGCTTTTAGGCACGTGTAATTATTGTAGAGCCTGCTTTTGTACTGGTAGTACAAACGATTATAATTACTGTTTTTTTAAAGGATATTGCCCTTTCCAGTGTGCAGGTACAGGTGTAGTTCACAGGTGCAGTATGTATTCTATATGCTAATGACAAACGTTGAGTTTTGATGTGTAATTGGAAGATAGCCTCCTTCTTTCTTTCCAGGGGATGGAGAAACACCTTTTTCATGAGTAGGTGTGGAAAACACCTCAAAATGTTTAAAAGGTCATTCCTCTTTCTTCTACCAGGCTTCTCCAGCTGGTCAGCCCCTTTTGTCACATCAGAATTCTTCCTGCCTTATCTGCCTTGACTGTGAATGCGCATGGACCTCAAGTACCAGTAATGTCAATGGAAACACCTGGTCAAAGCAGTTAATCACATCCTTATTTCATCTCCCCATGTTCCAGAGGCCCATTATACCATAATGGTTTTGTTTACCCAGCCTCCTAAGTCATTCCTGGTAATACTTGCAACAGGCCAAACAAGAAGGTTGAGCATTGCAACTCTTGACTCCTTATCACGTGTAGTCCTTTTTGTGTTCCCCAGCCCTGGGTGTGAATCCAGCGCGCTGGTCAGCAGGCACCAGCCGGACCAGTGGTGCTTTTGTTATTACACAACTGGAAACCTGCGTATCCCAGGGCGTGACTCACTTTCTTTTGATGGCCTTCCCTGAATGCTCAGGAATAATGAGACACATTTGTATTTCATGGAGAGGTATTATCAATGAGATGTAGATATTAGAGTATTATGTATTTGGGGGGCTTTTAGCGACAAGAGCAGTGTCCTCCACAGATGGTTATGCACTGTAATTTTGTTGTGGCAGTATGTCTTTTGTTTGTTTGAGAGATTGTGTATTGCACAGTGAGTGAGGGAAGGTATATAAAAGAAATATCATTGAAAAAATCTTTATGGGCATAGGTTCTGGTCCTTTTGCATCAAAAAGATTTGGAAGTCTTGGTGCCAGAAAAGATGAAACGAAGTCTGCAGTTAGGAGAGTTAAGTGGTTTTCATCTTGTCTTACTCCTCTCAAGCTGCAGAGGAGGGAGCATCCAGTGCCTTGCCCAGGGGTGGTGCAAGGCAGGGCGGGGGCACTCATGGAGTGCAGCCAGGGGTAGGAAAGGGACTGTCTGTGTGAGTGCTTGGCTGCTCCCGAAGGTGCTGAGCCGCTTTATCCTATCACCATTTGCTGGGGGATGCTTTGTTCTAACCTGAGCTTTGTCCTTGCATGCTCATGAAGAAACTTCAACTATATGTTGCTCCACTGAAAATTTTCCTTCAGAGGACAAGGAGATTTTAAAGCATTTTTTTTCCTAAACTGTCCTGGAAATGTGTTAGTGCTAGAAGGTTAAAATTCAGTAGCAGAAGGAGATGGCAATGCCTTTGTGTTTCTGTTGACCTGTTTGCAGTTGGTGTTACTGCATTGGGAAGATTATCAAGAGGCTGTGTAGTTTTTTGGTTTTCTTTTTTTTTTTTTCTTTCAGGAGAGGAGAAACTAAGCTAGCAAAGAGCATGACAGGATGACAGTAGGTCAGGTGGGGCATCACAAGCCGACCAGTCAAATGCAGATACATGGACAGGGAAGAAAAATGAAGGGGCAGGAGCAGCTCTGGATGTGGCGCTCCTCAGTGGGTCCCTCAGACAGTGCAGATGAGCCCTAACGTATCTCAGCAGAACCTGCATTGTAGACTGCTTGGAGAAGTCCTCCAAGATGCATTTCCAAGTTATGATATGTTTTCTGTTCAACCAAGCTAGGAACTCATTGCCTCGCAAGGTCATAATTTTCAGAGCATCTTCCCACAGCTGAGGTGATACTGGTGGGGGTCTCTGTGCTGGTGGCCACATGGTGAATCTGCCTTATTCTCAAGGATATGCTTCTTTCATGTAGGCCTTTCCCCAGATGAACTGTGGTTTCTCTGCAGAAAAAAATTGTCAGGAGCAAGCAGCACCATCAGGAAATAGCATTGTATGCTCAGTGCTGGGATGGCTATGGGTGAAATGCTGTGCTGGGATATGCTAACACCGCCAAAGGCTAGAGCTTCTGATGCCTTTTGTCTTTGCGTTCCTGTGACAGGATGCTGTTCCCCCTGCCTCTGCGGGTAGCCTGCAGTCTGCTTGCCTGGCTCTCTCTCTATACTTGGTTCTGCCATCGCTACAAGCACCGGAATTGTGAATGGAGCTGCAGGCTGGTCACGCTGACCCATGGCATCCTTGCTACCTGTCTCTCTGCTTACATTGGCTTTATTGATGGTCCCTGGCCTTTGAGTCACCCAGGTAAGCAATGAAAGTTGTGGTCCCAAGTCCCCTAGTGGGTGATGGCACAAAGTGGCGTTCTCCTACCGCCTTAGGAATTCCTCATTCCACTTGAGGAATGATCATTGTAATGATACCTGAACTGCTTTGTGATGGAAAGAACTAGAGAAATGGAGAGACTGGTACTGTATTTTGCTGGTGTAAAGGCCTTCCCCAGCTGCAATCTGGCAGAGTGTGTGATCACATTGTGTGGCCATTATGTGTGTGCAGCTGTTAGACTAACAGCTCTAGTATTGTGTGACTTGGCTGACTTCTCCAGCTGAGCTGTGATCCATATAAGCCAATACCAGCCTGCCAGTGCTGAAGGTGAATACCCCTTCCTTGTCTTGGATCCTGGCTGCTTGTTGCCTCCATGCTTTAAAGGACTGTCCGGTGTCTTTGTGTTTCAGGATCACCAAACACAACTCTTCAGGTACATGTGCTGTGCCTTAGCTTGGGCTACTTCCTCTTTGACCTTTGTTGGTGCGTGTACTTCCAGACAGAGGGTGCCCTGATGCTGGCCCACCATCTGGTGAGCATCTTGGGCATCACAGCATCACTGGCACTGGGGGAGTCAGCTGCGGAGGTCAATGCCGTCATCTTTGGTAGTGAGATCACTAACCCACTGCTGCAGGCCCGCTGGTTCCTGAAGGAGATGGGATGTTACCACAGTTTCACAGGCGATGTGGTGGATTTCTTCTTTGTGGTCCTCTTCACTGGGGTGCGGATTGGAATGGGGGCCTGGCTGATGTACTGTGAGCTTGCTTCTTCCAAACCCAGGTGGTACATTAAGCTGGGTGGCATCATCATGTACGCTGTCTCCTGGGTTTTCATGGTCAGCATCTGTCGCTTCGCTAGGAGAAAGAGCATGAAGAAGTACCACGCTTGGAGGAGTCGGAGGAATGATGAGTTATACTTGAAAACTAATGGACATCTGAAAAACCACTGACTGGATGCTGAGTAAAGACTTCCTCAGTTCACAGTCTGGCAAGAAGGGGATTGTGCCTGAAATGCCACTGTTGGGAGAGGAGCCAACACACGTTAGCAATTCTGGAGCCAAATTTATCCCTGGCATAACTCCACTGAAATCCATGGAGCTATGCCATGGATTCATTGGACCTGCAGTGTTTGGCCTGGCAGAGGCTGGCTCAGTGTGTATGTAAGCATACACTAAATGATATGAGTGAAAGAAGGGCTAATTTTACAGACTAAACATAACTAGTCCATCAGTGCAGGTGTAAATAGTAATGTTAGTAGCTAACTCCTTCAGCACTGCTAGAATCTTGGAAGAGAGGAGAAAATAACACTAGATCTTCATGTTCAGTGTTCTGTACAGTCTAGACAGCTAGAGTGATTCTTCATACTGTTAGGAGGAAGCATGTTTTAGTGTTTCATCAAAGTTGGGATTCCTGGCTCTTCCACCAACTTGTTATGTGACCTTGGGCAAGTCATGTAACTCTAACTCTGTGCCTAATTTCCCCATCTGTGAATTGGGGGTGATAGAGCTGATCCATCTATGTTATTGCACTTTCAGATCTTTACTTGAGAGGTGCTATATAAATGCAAAATGATGGTTGTTATCATTGTTCATGATCCCTTTGTTTCCTTTGGGAGAAACAGTTTTGATGGTTGAGCTACAGTTTGACTCTAGAAAGAACAGTATTTTAGGTAGGTAATTGTTTCCTACCCTTTCTAATTCCTTTTAGTATCTTATTAAATAACATATTGATAACTGATTTTTCAGTAGTGTCCAGAAGCTCTAATCAGCACTGGCACCTTGCAGGACTAGGTGCTCTGTGAGTACACCCAAAGACACAGCCCCAGATGTGAAACGCTTCTCAGACTTTTTCCCTCTTCTTCATCCCTGACTGTTAAAACTCCACTCATCCCCTCCAAATACTGCTTTTAGCTTCTTGAGTGACTAACACTCTCTGTTATGAGAAGCCCCATCAGGACTTGCCAGTAAGTGGTTTTCTGGCTAATGGACCAAGCCCTGATTTGTCTGCAGAATGCCCAGATTCCCTCTGCTGTGCTTATTGGCCCAAAAGCAGGCATAGTGTGGAGCCAGCCTGAGACCAAATGGCATGTCTTGAGATTGTCAGACAAATACCTTCCCCAAACTGTAAGTAACACTTAAAAATAAGAACAGTAAATGCAGAGTGTTTTACTGCAGCAATCTCCAAACAATCTGTACTTGCTGGTTTTGGCAATCTAAAGGGAACAGGGGCCAGAACCTGATTTGTAGTGAAGGCTGTGTATTTCTGTCGCCCTTGGAAGTGTCATCCCACATTCAGATTGCTGTGTGTGAACCCAGAATCTGTCACAGTATTTGGACATGGTCAGGTACTGTAGGAGGTCTGGGAGCTCTAAGGAAAAATGACTGAAAAACACTTGAAACTATGGTCCCGGCGAAAATGTCTTTCCTCAGGACCACAGATAGCATTTTTGACCAGAGTGTTTCCTCAGATCCAGATTGGGATTTCTGGTTGAAGAGTGGCCAGCGTGCATCTTCACAACACAGTGCCTAAAGGTGGAAGAACTACCCAGTTTCAAATATGTCCTCTGCCCTGTTCAAGCCAGAGACCTAACCTTGTCTCTCCTTCATCTGAATTGATGCTTTGACCCCTGGGCTTTGAATTAATTTCTGTCTCCCTGATTGGATCTGGGTTGCTTTATAAAAGTGCATATAAAATGAGTGTTTGTAGGGTAAGAGAGACTTATTTTACAACCTAATAATTAAAGAAGTGAAAGGCACGGAATCTGACTCTTTTTAAACCAAAAAAGTGCACCTGACAGATTAAAAATAAGCATTACTTATCTGGTCCCATTTGCAGGGAAAAACTGTCCCCCAGCTGGCAGGTTCTGGTGTCTATGTCACTGCATGTTCTTAAGCACTGTTCCTTTGTTATCTTTGTCATTATTATGATCGTTTATTTTGAGCCTCAGCACCAGGCCTCCAGTGCAACTCAGGTGCCAGTTCTGCTGTGAGCCTTGCCTGTTGCAGCCAAAGACCTGAAGAGCCCAAAGCACTTCAGATTAGCAGAGCCAGCTGATGGGTGAGCTGGTCCTTAAAAGGAAAGTTGACTCATTTAGCACAGCACAGTGACACGACTATTGAGCCTTGAACGGAGACAAGAAGGGCTGGTTGGGGCTTGCTGGTTCTTTCCCAGCTCTGCTGCTGCTGCGGGGCGTGTCAAGGAGCCTTTTTGCCTCAGCTTACCCACTTTATTAAGTGGCTACAGTAAGACCTACCTCGTGGGGTGTTTTCATCTGTTAACACTAAGCCACCTCTTGATTAATGCTTGGTGGTGTGTGTCAAGCTCTGCTGTTTAAGGGCAAAATGCTGTTGCTTTGAGCGAAGCACTTCTCACCACGATCCATCATCAGTACTTTGTCACCTGAACATGGCACTTCCCAGCATCTGCCTTGCCTCACAAAAGTGGGAGTCCAAGGTGTTTTGCAGTGGTGCTTACAGATGGGAGTCAAAAGAAGTAAGCTAGACACATGCGTAAAGATCAGCCATGCTGCTGCTTCTTCAGGTGGACTCCCAAGTTGAAGAGAGGGTATGTGGTGGGTTTTCCCCAGTAAGGATTGCAGATTTAGACTAGACATAAGGAAGACATTTTTCACAATAATGGTAGTGAAACACTGGCATAGGTTGCCCAGAGAGGCAATAGATGGAAACATTCCAGGTCAGGATGAACGGGGCTCTGAGCAACCTGCTCTAGCTGAAGATGTCCCTGCTTATTGCAGGGGGGGTTGGACTAGGTGACCTTTAAAGGTCCCTTCCACCTCAAACTATTCTGTGATAAATCTGGAGCCAAAAGAGTTTCAGCGGCCAGCCTGATCAGGGAGTAAGGGCTTTCAGCAGCAAGTCCTGCAGAACTGTAGGTGAAAACAGCCTGTTCGCTTCTCAGTGCAGCTGTTGACTTGCCCACCAAGAAGAGTTTCCTGAGCAGTCCTGATGATTTGGACTCTGACCTCTGGTGTGTCTTGGTGTGCAGCTTAATGCATGGTGACAGCCCTTCTGTGGGGTCTGTACAGCCCATACCTTCCCAGGTGAATAAGGATGTCGGTCGGTAACTGCAGGTATCTATGAAACACCTTGTGTGAAGATGTTTTGAAAGATAATGCACTTAATGGCTGAGTAGTCCCCTTCTTTGAACTGGGGGAAACTTGATTGGAAGTAGTAGGGCACTGTGATCAATGTTGAGGCTTTAGAAGTTAAACAAGGGTATTAGAAAACAAAAGAGCAATTAGGAATGGCTTTATGAGGTTGAGCTAGCAACAATGTCTCAGTGCAAGGCCTCGTAGTCTGTCTAGTGGGCTCCAGCATAGAATCACAGCCCCAGGAAGAAGTATAGTTTTCAAGCTATGGAGCACATGGTGGGACCTGTCCTCAGGCAAGTCCGTACTGGCTAAAGCAAATTGTAAAAGGAAACTGCAGAACTAGTGTGAAATAATAACTTGTCTTTGAATTACTGTGTAATAGTAACTAATGTTCCACCAGTGAATGGTGTAGATGCTTTGTATTATGTTTTATAAAATAAAGATTATTTAATTATATGAGGAATTTGTTTTCTCTCTTTGGATGCCGTTAAGTTGTATTGTGTATTGCTGGATGAGTCAGCATTGCGAGTGTAAATGAACAAAGTGGTGGTTGATGGGTGCTTTTTAGGGACTGAGCCAAAAACTTGTACAGCTTTCACCATTATTGCTTTAGACCTGTTAACAGGCAGAGAAAGTACTGCTTTTTGCCAAGTTCTCCTTGCAAACGTAGTAGTTTGGTGTTTGCTAATGGATGCTTTCAGGTTGTTGACTGGCTGAACAGGGCACATTTCTTCCACCGTGTTTGTTCCCAGGCCTTTCATGTGCCTGTCCTCAGGCAACTCATGGAGCAAAAATGTTTCTTTTGTTTTCCATGCCCTATATGGTAAAGGAGAAGGTTCTCTTCTGTTTCCACACCATGAACCATGAACTCTTCTCATTCATAAACTAAATATTGTTGCCTAGGAATTGCTTCATTGGAAAGTCTGGTAGGAAGAGAGTATGTTTTAGTATTATTTAACATTGCCTTGTGTGGGGGAGGTTGCAGGTGTAGAGATGAGCCAAAGTCGGGACAGAATTTCTGTGAACTGTACGAACCCAGAACGGAAGAAGGGGCCTGCCCTGCATGGCCTGTACCAGCATCTCTGAAACCGTGCAGCCAAGCCACACTCAGGAAAGACCTAGATGTAGTGGTGTGTGTGTTGTGTTGGTAAAGAATAGCTATTTGCCTTGCTTATGGTCACAGCATTTTACCAGAGGCCCAGCATGCCAAAAGTCTGTTTTCTATAAATAGTTAAGCCAATTTAGTTGTTTGGATGTAACCCTTAAATCTACCTCAAAATCCTCCAGCGCTGGGGAGCAGCTGTGTAGTGTTGAGCCCTCTAGAGATGCTGGCCTGTTCATACTCTACAAACAGGCAGCTGCATGATGAAGTGGTCTCAGGGACTGCAATAATTTATCCTGGGAGTTTGTTTAACCTTTGAGGTAGTCCAGAAGCAGAAGAGAAAGTACAGCGGCATTCTGAAGCTTTGCTTTAGAGCTGCAACCATCTTCCAACTTTCATGTCTTCAGGAATGACATGCCAGAATCTAGCCTTAAGTCAGTAGGCAAATGTGCTTTGACTGTGAAGAGTGAAATCCGTGCCCCGTCCCAAATTTATTTCATTTTTTATCTTCCCATTATTTCTTTTAAAGCCATTTCTTCCCTGCTGCCTGCCTTTTGCTTCTATGGCTGGCCCTGCAGTGGAGCTTTATAAAATTAACCTCCTCTTTCATTCCTCTGCCTTCTTTCTCTAACTGAACTCCCTATTTGTATTTGAAGAAATTGCAATTTTATGATATTCAAGGCTTTATTCCCTTGCAACACTAGTCCAAGCACTGATGTAAAATCATAGCCTTTAAGACTTTGGACTATTAGACTAACACCAGTGCTGTCGGCAGATCTATTTCTTAGACAAAATGATTTGAGAGAATGTTTTAAGCTTCAAGGAAGTCATCGGTATGTTTCTGATACTTGCAGACTTTGTATATATTGGCTGGAAGTAAAATAACATGTCTGCTGCCGTTTCCAAAGAAATAAAATTTCAGAGATGGAGAAAGAATCAGTCAAGCATTAGCCTTGTGTGACATAAGCAATTTCTGGGCAAGGAGCAACTCTTTTTTGGTTATACCAGTATACCAGCACTTTTTCCAAGTCAGCTTCAACATGTGCTCTAGTAAATCCATGTAAGAGGTGGTGTTCACTTTTGCTGGCTTTGTCCTGTTTCCCTCAAGTTCAGGGGGAGTTTGGCAGCTGACAAGTTTGCAATGTAAGGGATCTTTAGAAAATGACTTTAAGAAGGAACTGAACAGATCAAGGTGTATGGAAAAGCTTTTGCAAAGTAAGAGTGGTTTACTGGTCGTTTCGGGAAGGAGAAGTACAGGTTTCTGTGGCTTCTGAACTGTTACAAGGTACAGGTTTTCAGCAATTGCTTGTATTATGTTGTTGTTGTTTGAATTATGTGTCATGTCAGAAGGTTAAGATCTGTTTGGTGTAACTGATAATCCTCAGATGTGATGAGAAATAATGTTATTCTCCATCTATTTAGATTTTACCCTAATAACAAATACCTCTTTTTTAAAATTTTTATTCCCCCTCCAATCAGAGGACATTGATTCTAGCAGAGAGCAAGAAGGAAGGCTCATGACAGAATGTACAGCAGCTTCATCTGTACTTACAAAGGTTGCTGCTTTAATTATGCTGATATGGAAAGAAAGCTTAGTGCTATAAAAATGCTTACTGTGATGTGGATTACCCAGGTTTAGGAACTGTAACAAGCTGTCACAGAGAAGCTCTGATAGATGAAGGCTATCTGTGTCTCAACAAAGTCAGCAAAGTATTGCATTTGTGCCCAAGTGATGTAACAGCATAGACCGGCCCTGTATGCATTTACAGTGAACTGGATGCAGAACAAGCTGCCTGTCTGTAGGTAGCAAATCATGTACCTATTTTAAGGTGTGAGATGGTAAAAGGCTTTGAAATTGCATAGGAATGTGGAGCAGAGCACAAATTAAATTTTTTTTTTCAGATTAGAGTTGTATCCAGACAGCCATTTAGTGGCATTGGATCGATTGTATCAGTTTCTGAAGCAGGCTGCATGCATGTCACAGTGAAGCTGGTTAGCATGAGCCCAGCACCTGGCTGGAAAATGCAGTGGATGGGCAAGGAGATAGACACATCTGGATTTGATTCAGGGTATCACTGCGATCTTCAGCTCCTTTAAAAGTAGAATTTCAGCAAACAATGAAATCCCACACACGTTCTCAGCTGGCTCAGAAGAATCTCATGCCAGAGCAGTTCCCTGGGATCGAAGGACGCTGAGCTAAGCAGCAGCTGTTAGGGCTTTACGTGAGCTTGATCTGAATTGCAGGGCACTACAAAAAAATCAGTAAGGCAGGAAGGTTTAATTTGTGCTAAGCTTGACAGCAGAGCCTGGCTTTCCCAGGTCCTGACACAAGGTCAAGGTTCTGTCCACACTTCAGGAGTCACAAATTCACATGCATTGGGAAATGAGCTGTCTTCTCTGTCAGGCTTGGGAATCATTTCCTCTGTGCCTTTCCTCTCCAGCCATGGTGAGGCATAAAGGTTGGCTGTTGCCTTCCAAAAACAGCTGACTTTTTTTTTTTGCTGGAGCAGCAGTTGGCATAGCAATTTATGGTGGGTTTAAATGACAGTACAAAATACTGGTGCATTCTATCACTGGTTTTAAATTGATTACTTGTAAGTGGCAAATCTGGCATCGGGGAGTAAAAAAAGCATCAGCTTTTGCTGATTTCCTACCTTTGTTGATGCTGAGCCCATAGTGGTGCAAACCCGGATCAGACCGCCACACTGAACCCGTGGGTGGTCAGAGTGCTGCAAGCAGAGCACCCCAAAGCTCCGCAGCCTGACCCCGCTCTGCAGTGCTTGTTTCAAGAGGGGACCGAGGGTGTGAGCAGGACCTCGCTGTGAACCTGGAGCTCGCTGGTAGCCTGCCAGTGGGCACGATTTCGGACGAGAGGTGCCATAGAAGGATTTTCCAGCAGATGGCAACAGCTCCTCAGTGAGCTTCGGGTGCGAGGCTGGAAACCCGGGTCTTTCCGAAAAGAACCTCAGTGAAACTTTTCTCTACGAGCCTGCCTTTTCGGGAATGCCGTGTAAGGCAGCTCCAACGATCTGTCCTTTTTGTGCCATCCTTTACTTTAAGGCAAAGTAAGAAGTTACCCTTCGTAGGACTCAACCTTTTTTGCTGCAGGGTCCTACTTACTTGAGCCGCTTACCTCTGCTGTGGGCTGTAAAAAATACACTGTTGGGGAGATTGGTGCTTTGCCCTGGAGACACAGACTGATGAGGTTAATACGCAGTTTCCACTGCTAGCATCTATGTCTGTATGACAGTACTCTCGGTAAATTTAGGCTGAGGACTTTATAGCTACCAAAAAAAAAAAAATCTATTGTAATTGGTACTGCACAGTGTAATTGCTTATTGATTTCCTCCTCGACCTCTGCCCTGGATTTCACATTGTAAAACTGTCCAGGCGGCAGCAGCAGTATCATAAATAGGCTTCTACATTAACATAAGTATGCAATCGGCTCCCACCAAAAAAAGCATTTGCAGAAAAGAGAAGCAGTTACAGTTTCAGAGTCTACTTTTGAATTGTTTTATTAGTGCTTTTTCTTTTTAATTGTTGCATTAAACATTGAAATGTGAATGCAGCCCATTATGAGCAAGAGTCAGTCTACTGAACCATGTGGCATAAGGGTTTTATGCTTCCTTTTTATCACTGGTATGGTTTTGTGTGATGCTTCTTCTGACAATACTGAGCACATTTTTGGCAAACGTTAATCACTGTCACTCCACTGAATTTTACATCAATTTACTGCAGCAGGGGATAAATTTCCTTCTCATTCATATATATTTCCTTTTTTAGGATTTCCTCCAGCTAATTGTTATTGTCATTATGTTGTCATGCGCAATAAAATATAATTAAAGTAATAAAAAAGCATTGAGGCCTAATATGCAAATGCTGGGCCTGCCATGAAACAGAAGGTCTCCCAGGAGCCTTCCTCTCTCAAGGCACAGTACTTGATGTTCCCCAAGTTAAAAGCAGGGAGGTATTTATTGCAGAGAAGATGCAATAAAGAGTTATATAATAAATAGAGGTAGTTAGCCAGTCCATTGCCACTGACCAATGTATTGCATACAGCTGCAGAATGAGAGGCAGTCATGGCTGTGTGTCATGTACTCCCCCCCCCTTTTTTTTTTCCCTGAGCCTCTTATCTTCCTCAAAAGGAAACCAAAAGAGGAAGTATAAATGTCCATGTGTCAAGTATCATGTAGAAAATGATTTCATCCCACGCTTCCCCTCTTTGCACTCAACTTCTTCAAAACAACAAATTCTTCAGATTATCAGTCTCCCGGCTTCCTGATTCCTGCTCACTTCGCTCCAAGGAGGAAAAAGCTATGTGTTGTGGAGCAGCAGGGTCCTGAACATAGCTTCAAGCAAGGTATGGTCCTGTATGCTTAATGATGTATCTGGTCCTGAGGTTCCCAAAGCCCGTTTTCCACACTCTTGCCAAGCCCAGTGTCCTGGCTTTGAAGAAGTGTATCAAGGTAAGATTAATTAGAGGGAAGAAGGAGCGTGTCCTGTATGATTGGGATTAGTGAATAAGATTATTTTGGTCTGTTGGCATTTGGTAGGAAAGACTGATATTCCACAAGTTCCTCTGCGTTGGGAGGCCAGGTATAATGCCCACCAAAAAGGCATTTGGAAAGCGGAGCCATCCTGCTTTCCATTCCACTTCTGTGTTGTTCATGAGCTTTAATTCCTGGCAACATGAAGCGCGGTAGCATGGAAGGTTCCTGAACTTGTAGTATATAGATGTTATTCCTAGGTGTTTGAGAACAAGAGTGCCTAGCTGGAATCTTTTTTATCCCCTTGCATTGGCAACGAGATTTTGGGATTAGGTAATGTACCTAGAACTTGGCTTCTGATCTGCTAGAATTCGCTTCATGCTGTTCATGCATTGTCAGAATCGGGCTCTGCTGTTCAAATGTGTGTGGGGTTGAGACAGGCACTTCTCCCTAAAGCGGCGTTGTATGTGGCAGAAATGGCAGGGAATTACAGCAGAGCACCAGCAAGGATGTGTTTCTGTTGAGAGCTGTGGCCGAGGGGAGGGAAATCCACACGTCTTGAAATCTGAATGTCCGAATATTCTCTATTTCGTAGGTATGGTAATAGTCTGTCGCTCACCTTTTCATGTTGGTGTGAGTTTTCTGCATTAAGAGAAGGGGGGAGGGACAGGTGCTTGGCTGCAGTGTTTCTGGAAGGCTGAGGTATGTGCAGGGAGGGATCCATTCTCTTTCTGATCTCGGATTTTTGTTGACCTTCACCCGTGAGAAAAATTCCTAATGAAACGTGTTGTGGAAACGCAGGGAACGCGAGATTCGATACGGCGCTGCGAAAGGTCTGGGAGTAAACAGCACAGCCGGTGGCTGGCTGAGGCCCCGGAGCTGCACAGCTCCTGGCACCTTGCTATTTTAATTTGCGTATTATTTTCTTCCTGTTACGAGTTGCTTCGGTGCCATGTTTTCCACCCCGCATCCCGTGCAGATGGAGGCACGGGCGCTCCCGGCCCCTAAGAGCTTGTGACAAGACAAAACAGAGGGGCGGGCTGGGGAGGGAGGGAGGGAGATGGCGCTCCGGGAGGGGTAGGAAATGGAGAGGGGAGACTCTTGGGCAGGGATGCGGCGGCTGGCCAGAGGAGGAGGAACTGTTAAGATGTTGTGATGGGAAGAGAAGGAAACACCCCGCTGGCCTGGAAAAGGCCGAGG
>NW_010517153.1:0-2323 GCF_000687285.1 Phaethon lepturus
TAATTTTATTTTATTATAACTGAATAATTTACAGTTACTGAGTTACTGATAGAACAAATTTATCCTTGTTTTCTCAGTATGTAGCAGATCCCAAATTTCCTTCCTCCAGCGACTCTCCCCCCGTTTAAAGTTACCTGAACAACCCCCAGCTGCAGCTGCGTCGGCCGATGGCAGCTAGCCGGCTGCGTCGCGTTGCTCCCCTCCCCGGGCTGGATTTGCACACCAGCATTACTGGGGCGCATTTCTGTATGCAAGTTGAGAGGGTACACGTGGAAATCCTGTTTTGAAGTACTTTTATGGAAATACAGCTGAATTACTAACTTAAAAGAAAGATACTACAAACAAAGCCTCACAAAGGATTCAGAAAAATTAGAGATGCTGAATAGGCCAAAAACAGAAAAGGAAAAATGCTAATAAATATGCAGATGATAATTATTGCTTTTGGATTTGTCCTTTATACACACATTAAAACCTTGAAAGAAAAAGATGAACGATGATATTGCTAGAAGAGAGTGCAAGAGATTAATGTATACGCTGGACTAACAACTCGGGGAAGACAACACCATCCTGAGGGAAAATTACAATTATTAGCACAGGCTCTGGCTCCCTGAGAAACTGAGAGATCTTTACTTGTGTTACACATTGTGAAGGGGGAAAAAAATCCTTTCTAAATGTCTTGCTTATTAAGCCAGTCATGCATTTCACTGTAGGTTGTAAAGCAGTATAACATGCACAGGGGGCTCATAAGCATATTTTAGTGTTAGGGAATATCATTTACACAGTTTTTATATTGTCAATATTACCCCTAGAGAATGAGATTAGGCTTTAAACTACTGTAAATCTACGCTTTTGCTCACCTTTGTATAATTTCATTTTTTAATAGAATGAAGCCCACATAAATGAATATTTGATTAAGGGATAAACCTAATAAAAGAATACATTTATTGCACACAGATTTATTCAAATCTTTGCTATGTAATACAGTAAAATGCTATAAAATGGTATGTAGCTTGCAGTCAGCTACACTGAGGAGATGGTGAATATTCTTCAAAAAGATGAATTTGACAACATTGCATTGTCTTTCACGTATAAGTGCTAGCACAGATGCTGCTAACACTTTTATTCCTCATAGGTGGCTGCTGTATGACGTTGTTAATGCCATGGAGCTAAGTTTATTGCACGGCAACAAAAAAGTAGTTTAATTTCTGGAGAATAATCGAGAGCTTTATTAAAAAAGGAAATATTTAACTGTGCACTTTCTGTTTACTGATCAATAACATCTCCTGGGTGGCTGCACTGTGCTTGAGCTTAGGCATTTACTTTCTCTCTTACAGGTATTCCAGATACCTCCATTGAACTTCCCTTGAGAAATAAAGGGAATAGGAGGGAAAAATTGAAACCTGTTTCAAAGTTGTCAGTCCATCCAGCCTGCAGTACCCTCAATGACCCACCTCTTACCTTAGTCTGAAAAATAGTTTTTAAAATACAATGAAAAAGAATTTAAAAAAAAAAAAAAAATCACTGTTCCTTACCGATCACATTTTTGATAAACCAACTCTTCTCTTGAATGCACGTCTGGAATCCTCCCGTCCTCTTTGCAGACAGAGTCCTTGTTGCCAAATGCAGCACCGTAAATGTGCGCGCGTACGTGGTCTCTGTACGAATATCAAGCATTAAACGTGTCAAAAGACGCAGCTGACGCCCAGCGGCCATGCCAGTGGCGAGTTACGCGCCTGATTTCTGCTGGCGTCCGTTGGCGATACGGGACTAACTCACCAAGCACGTCTGCGCATCCCAGCCCGTATGGGTGCTTAGGCCAGAAGGTCCCTCGGCACATCTGGCCGCGGAGCCCGGGCCCTCGCGGAGCGTAGTCCCGCGGGCGTCAGATGCCCGGGGCAGGTCGTGCTTCGGCGGCTGCCGTGCAGAACGCAGACCCGGCGCGTTACTGGCTCGCGAGAAGCTCGCTGTGGCAGAATTTCAGCCTTTTGGACTGCCTGCGAAGAGCATGCATGTGATTTTTTTGAGGGCAGCCTCGCTGGCCTGCAGATCCTGCTCTCTTTTTAGAAGTACACCTTGACTACAGCCTGCTGTGGGACGAAGTCGTGCGCGACTTCCTAAGAATCAGAAGGAGAAAAAGAAAAAAACCCACAAATACAGTGCTCAGTATTTGCCTTTCTGCTTACCCCCTCGCCGGGCTTTAATAGGAGTTTAAAAGACAATAATTTTAATCGGCCAAAGGCCTGAAACTGATTTTAGTCACTTCTGTGGACATTCCCATGCTCCCAAACGTTCCTCCAGAGATGTTCTGTCCCTGGCTCTTCCG